>NC_134510.1:8995182-9270182 GCF_027942865.1 Odontesthes bonariensis
TGGTATCTCTGATGGCACATTAACACACCTCCTCATATTTCATTAGTGTGGGTGAAGAAGCTTGTGATAGCAAATGCCATGAGGCTGCTCAGGATTACCGAGGTGGCTCGTTCTAAATTATTTGTGCTAACATACTATCTGCAAATCATTCACGTTCTGCCTTTCTTTGAAGCAGGCTGCTTTTGAATCATTCCTCTCCCACATGGTTGAGTTGAATGTGCCACATTGTGAAGGATGAACTATTCCTCTAGTCTCTTTAGATCTTCTATTGACCCTTTGTAAAATTTAATCCAGAGCTAAGGCCCTCTTTAAAGGATCACAATATAAATCTGAGTGTTTGTGAAATAATTATTCTGTGAAAGGTAGAAAGAAAAAGCATTGCCAGGTGACACATTTTTCTTCTGTCCTTTTTAAAAAAGAGAAAAAAAAAAAAATTGTTCCAGCTTTTGTAAATAGCTGCACCAGGTCTCGAATATTTCTAATCCCCCATGAAAAGGTCATCAGTTAGTCCTTCCAGTACCAAACTACGCATTGTCACAGCTAGGTCACCTAACTCACTAAAGGACGCAAGAGCAGACACTGACAATGGGAGTTCTGAGAAAAAGACAAAATTTCTTTACAGGTAGGAGGTGCGGGGAGCCAGAAGGGGAATCTAGGCGAATGGGAAACTCTGAGAGGAGAGAGAAATGCTTAGTGAAGGTCCGAGAGAGAGATTATAACTGTATTGGTTTGTTCTTTCTGAGGCCACATTTACACATAGCCGGGTATTTAGAGAAACAAATACCCCCCCCCCCCCCGTTCTCAATAATAACATTGTGCACACAACATCGTTTTCAAAAAACTTGTAATTTACATCAACCCACATAAATATGCCGTCAAGCGCCATAATAACTATGCCAAACCTATTGGCGGCAGTGTAGGGAAAGGAATAAAACCATGCAAGCCAATCAAAATTCTCAGAATCGAGGACTTTCCTCATGTGAAGGAGGAGATAACGTGAGCAAATATCACAACAAAACTGAAGGCAATGAGAGGGAAATATAGACAGTCAGTGGATACTGGACGCAGGAGCGGCCATGGAAGAGTGGTGCTCCTCTATTTTGAACTGTGCGAGCAGGTTTGGGATGGCAAATGCAATAAGGCCGGAATCGTTTGCACAAACGTAAAAATTAGTAGAACTTTAACATCATCCATGATAATCCTGATCAGTAGCCAAACAAACTGTAAACATAAGGCGCTCGCATGACGTTAAGCATTTTCTGGCGCATAATGTGACGTTTAAGAACCTAAAACGCCGTTTCTCCCAGTTGACACGGCAACACATAACCGGCGTTATCAGAAATATCCACTTTGGCCGGAGATTTTAGAAATAATCGTTTTCTGTGATAAAAACGGGGTTTTGGTGTAAATGAGAGGCCAAACCGCAGGAAAATGTCTGCGTCTTCCTATCGTGTAAACGGGGCCTGAGTCTAGGTGGGATTCCAGAGTGGAGGGGAGGATGCTGGCTGTGGTGCAGTGGCACTGAGTCAGCAGTGGGGTGTGCAAGCAAGTTGGTATCTTGGAATCCACAAAATAATGCTGACACCTTAATTTAGGAATCCAGGGCGAAGAGAACAACAAAGGAAACTGAGAACACAAGAGGGCAAGGAAAGTTACTCAAATGTGATATTCTTACTGAAGCACATCAGCCCAACTACCACTGTGTGTAGTGAGACAATCTGGCAAAGACTGGTTGCTCCTGTAGATCCTTAAGGTGTCTTAAGGTGTCTGTAGATCCTTAAGAAGGCAGACGAGGAACAGGTGTGAGAGCAGGAGCTAACCAGACTCCTCCCCGGGCTTCCTGGAAACCTGGACTGACTGGAGCAACGCTTTGAAGAAACAGGCCTGTTTTCTTGCTCATCTTGTTCTAACTTTAAGATTGTATGATATTGGTGATACAAATATCCAACTTGTGCACCTTTTTCAACAATAGAAAGAGCTTGAATAGTGGTTTAAACCTAACCACGATGAAAGGGCTGATCAGAGGGGTTAAATTACAACAGAAAAGTAAAAGGAAAATATAGCCTCTTCTTTTGTAGTTAAAAAAATCCTTAGTTTCTGTGGTTTACGTCACAAAAAAAAGTTGAGTTCCACGTTCACATGGATGAAATCAGAACCTATCAGATTATTGTATGAGGAGTTTGCAAGCTGACTGTACCACCCCAGTCTTATAGAAAAAAACTAGATACTTGCATAACAGAAAACTATGTATTTGTGCTGATGACGATAAAATCTGTCCTTTTTTTTCTTCCTTCCAATCAGCATAACTTTCAAGTAATGTTTTACATGACCATGTCACATTGCCAAGGAATAAAGTTGCGTGAACACCACAGACTCCAGCACACAAGTTTTCCCAGCAGAATATTGGTTATAATGTCATGGCTGATCATTTTGAAACTAGCGCTTAGCATCCACAAAACCGTAAATAAAGTTAAGATTTTGGTTGAATTACATGTTGCTCATACACTCTAAGACTGTAACCCTTCTGTAGCAGGTTACAGGAGGAGTTACAGTTTACCAAGTGGTACAAAGTAGGATTAAGCCTGGACATGTCTACTTGGTAAGATTAGAGAAAACTTTCCTCTTTCGTTTTTAACCTTCTCACACCTGAAAAAGGCTAGAAAAGTCCAAACAGACAATGTAATCTTTCTGTAATGCGAAAACATCAGAGGCCATTTCAAAATCTCAGTATAAAGCATATTTCATTAGAATATTACGTTTGTGTTTTAATATGAAACTTGACCCTGAATTGGATATCACTGGTGTGGTAGAAATAATAACTAGCCGACCATTCTACTGATACAGTGAGGTACACAAATTGTAGGATAACTGAATAAATGTACCTTTCAGTAAACCATTGACATGATTGGAGTAGTGGGGCTTTTCCAATCATGGCTGGTTGTGTGAACCAAAAACTGGAATTGGGGGGGGGGGGGGGGGGCGTGAGTGTGTGTGTTCAGCCAGGCATACGACTTAGGGTTTTACAATGAGAAACTGCGCTGAGCTCCCAGCAGACCACTCATTTACAATTTTTTTAATTGCAAATGCAAGTTTCAAGCCTTCATTTTCGCATCTCAAATTCAGTAATTATACCCACCAAGACAACTAAATTGTTCCCTTAAAGAAATGTTTCCTTTAGATTTCTATTGAGTGAGTTAGTTTTAAGGAGATAGCAGAGGGTAGACAAAAAGAGCATAGAGGACCAAATGAGGCAGACCAAGGGAAAAAAGTAAGGTTGCTGTTCAGTTTCTTCTTTCCTTCAAAGCTTGAGGTGCAGGCACGAGTTAGAGTGTGTAGGAGTTTTTTTTGTCGCATAAATCTGCTACTCCCTTTTTCTTTTTTTAGGCTTTCCTTATCTTCCTATCACATTCTTTGGCTCTTTTTCCTTCTCCCTCACTGTCTTTTTTGTATGTCTATAAACAGTGTAAGTCCCCCGCCTTCTCTCTCTTTCTCACCAGTATTTTTTATTCTTCACTCATATTTCAATCCTTCAACACATTTTTCCTTGAGAGGCCAAGGTTCAGCGATGTGTTGACCTTATCCTTGACTGCAAACACCAGGATGTCAACCTCTCATGTGCCCTCTACCCATCACAGAAGTTTCATTCAAAGCTCACTCTGAATCCCTGCCAACTTGGCTGGATAAACCAGCAAAAAAGAGATTGATAGATATACTAAAAAGCGGGTATCAATTTAGCTATATTATTCAGACATATGAAATTAAATGTGCTGTCTTCCCTCCTCTACTTCACACCGCAGTAATCATATGGGTCTTGATTATTATGGCAGAGAATGCTGGCTGACTCAGGACAGAATGCAGTCAGCGAAGGAGAAACGTATGAATACAGATGGAAAGTGGCTTAACTACTCTCAGCACTGAGAGTCTGAGTGTGTTTTAGTACAGCAATTATGCATATAACACATTAACAAATTATTAATCCCATGTTTATCAGGCTTGAGTGTAGGAGCTTGACACAATGAGCAAACATTTATTTTGACATGGACCATAAATTTGTAACATTAGCAACAGCTACAGCCACACAGACAGATGACAATTTAAAAGCAAAATGGAAACAAGTGAGTAGAGAAAGAGTAAGAAGGCAAATGCTTCCACACAGGTGCACAGCTCCATATGTTCCTCAGTTTAAGTGGCTTTCACTGAGGCTCTCTCTTGGGGACAGATGGCAGGAGCTTTAGTTGCAAAGATTTTTCAACTGAATATTTTTTAATGATCTACCGTTCTACGGTTTCAGTTCCCAAAACGTTGAAGCACAATGGAAATGTAAATTGAAAAAGAATACAATGGTTGTACTCAAAAGAAATAGCTGGAGGTACATTTTTAAACTAATAAGTTAATTCACAAACACAGTATGAACATGAACCAGACACATTGTCCTCTTTCCAGTCATAAGCTAACTGAGGCAAAGTGGGAAACTGAAACTCTCTTGTGGAACCAGCTGCCAGTGTGTCCGGGAAGCAGACACCCTCTTTAACTTTAAGATTAGGCTCAAAACTTTCCTTTTTGATAAAGCTTATAGTTAGGGATGGCTCAGGTGACACTGAAACATACCAAGCTGCAATAGGCCTAGACTGCTGGGGGGGCTCTTATGTCACATCTCATATTGCTTTCTTTTTTCCTCCTTTTATTTCCTCATATGACATTATGTACATTTGCCATTATTGTTGTTATTAACTTGTGTTTTGCTGTCTCAACAGGTATCCTTTGAATGGTGTTACGGTGTTTGTTGTCCCCTCTTTTCTGTCCTCTCAAACCCCAGCTGGTGGAGGCGGATGGCCACCCTTCCTGAGTCTGGTTCTGCCAGAGGTTTCTTCCTGTTTAAAGGGAGTCGTTCCTCACCACAGTCGCCTCATGCACGTTCAGGATGGGGGATTGGACCGAAGTTTCGGTGCAATCTGTTTTTGAATTGGCTCTGTATGAATTTGACTAATTTTGAATTGAATTAATTAGATTACAATAAATTGGACTCTAATGAATTGGAATGAATTATTGAAGTGGCTTGAGATGACTTGATAGATGATTTGTTGTGATATGGAGCTATATGAATAAAACTGAATTGACTTGAATTGAAGGTGACTGGAAATTTGTAATTATTTTTTGGAAATTATGGATGTGTTATCCTCAGGACAATAAACAAGAGGGACCAGTGGCTGAATATGATTTGATTTGACCATCCAGCTTGTTGTCAGCACTCCGATCCTTGCTGTATCTTCTCGTACCTCAGTCAGTCGTGTTCTTGTTTCTTTTGCTTTTGTTGTCTGGGTAATGCTGGTTATTCTCCAGATGTTCCTACAAGAGTTTGTTTTTGGTTTCCTGGCTTATTTGTGTCTTTTGTTCATTTTTAAAATAAATTCAGTTTAGTTTTTCTTTGGCTGGAGCCTCAAGTCTGCTTTTTGGGTCTATTCGTCCTCCACCACCCGTGACAAACACGGCCTGTGTTTGGATGAACAGGCCCTTGAAAAACTGTCATGCTTCACCATCATCTAATTTGCACATGCATTTAATTATTTTCAGATTTATGTCCAACCTTTATGTAGGTTGTTTGCTCATGTAAAGGAAAATGTGCTAATAGAAGAGTCTTGCAGCGGGACCACCATTACCATTAATCATATTATTTTTGAGTCTTGCTATCTGAGGCTCGTTTGACAAGGGCCACGCAGTCCTGGCCAGGATTTGCCTTGTTGCATTAATATGGGTTATTTTTCCTTGGGCCTCATAATGACGCTGCTGTCCATGTACCTGAGTTGTCTCAATTCTCCCAGCTGCCTTCATGAGATGCTTGGTCTGGCAGGTTCCTGCTGGGGCCTCCACCACTGTTAGGCTTGCAACTCCACAGTCAGGTGAGGTTCACTTCGTGTGTATGCAAGTAATTACCCAGATAGCAAACGGACTCTGGACCGGATCCGTTCCGGATTTAGGGTAGGCTCAGGAACGGATCCGCAAAACGGACCCGGATCGGAGTCCACTTGCACACCGGAATGGATCCGGAACAGATCCAGATCACGGATCCGGGTCGCATCCGCCCCGGACCCTATCCGGATCCACTCATTTAAGTGCCACATCCGGCCCGGATCCGTTTTGGATCCGTTCATAGAACACATCATCCGGCCCGGAGCCGTTTCGGATCCGTTTATGATACTTATAACGGAGGTGGATTCATTTGGTCCAGAACCTTCATTTATTATGAATTTATTAACAAAAGTAGATACAGATAAAATCTTGCTTACCAACTAGAAATGACTCCATAAAAATCCCACCAGTTTAGCCTGATACACCTGAAAATGATTTATTGTGAAGCTGCAAAAGACCTAAAATTGGGTTATTATCACGAGTAAATTTACAGTTTTGAGGCTGCACAGTGGTGCAGTTGGTAGCACTGTTGCAGGTGTTAGAATCCAGCCAGGGGTCTTTCTGTATGTGGTTTGCATGTTCTCCCTGTACATGCATGGGTTCTCTCTTGGTACTTCATCTCATCTGCTATCCATTGTGCTGTACTGCTCTCCCTGCCTCCCTCATCCTCTATACCAGGACAGTAACCTCCACCAACCTCCCTGGAAATATATGGGACATTATGATCCTTGTGATCATTTGATTGGTTGGATACAACCAATTAAGTGGAATTGAGTTCACTTAAAAGAGCTGGCAGAAACATCAGATTGACCAACACATCGCTATAAGCGGCTAATAAGATAATAGACACAAAAAAACATGAAAAAAATGTAATGGAAATTCTTAAATTTATTTATGAATACTCACACACTCATTTAAATGAAAAAATAAACAAGAACTGGCATAACATGTGATGTGCTGTGCTTAGACATCGTCAGCAGGGTGAACCTCGTGTGTACTGCGTCTCCTTGAGGTTCCCCTATCTGCTGCCAAGTTGAACCATAGACATAGAACGCTAGACTGAGCAACCGACGTTCTGCCAATAGACGCTAACGAAACGCGGGGCCGCCATCTTGGAGTGGTGATGCGTTCCACTCCGTGTAATCGCTTTGGCAGGAGAAATTAATGGTCAGAACATTTTGGAAATAATGCCTCACTACACACCACTAATTTTCACGTGTTTTTTTTTTTTGGTCATGCGCGAAGCTATGATAAAGGACACACGATTATTTGTTTTTAGAGCAAAATGTTGCAAATTGTGTGATTAGAACCTGCGTTTTGACCCATTGTACCATACATCACTACTTCACCTTAAAGCAAAACCTGGGAAACATTTGTCCAGGGAAGAAGGGGAAAAAGGAGAAAGAAGGGGAGGAATTCTATTGAATCCTGGTTGAGACGAATGCAGAGCAGATTTTATTTATTTATTTTTTTGGTCTATAATCAATAAAATGCATATGAATAATATAATAAGTGCATTAGCTGCAATCCTTTGTTTATTATTTTATTATCATTCACACTACACTGTTAAAGGCTTATATTTCATTCACCTTGCCAGAAACCTATTGCAAGGTCATGCATTGCCTGTTCGATTCAACTGCAACTCCATAAAAAGGTCATAGTGAATACAGCACACCAGATTTTCATACATTTTTTAATTAAGTTATTTTTTTTCACCCAAACTTTTAAGGGTTACATATCAAACTGCTGTTACAATACTGGGAAGATTATTAAACATTACACACACACACACACACACACACAGGGTTAGAGTTGATTTGATTGATTGCTGGGCAGCAGAGGAGCAGGTGAACGCTGGGCAGCAGAGGACAGCAGAGGAGCAGGTGGACACTGGGCAGCAGAGGAGCAGGTGGACGCTGGGCAGCAGAGGACAGCAGAGGAGCAGGTGGACACTGGGCAGCAGAGGAGCAGGTGGACACTGGGCAGCAGAGGAGCAGGTGGACGCTGGGCAGCAGAGGACAGCAGAGGAGCAGGTGGACACTGGGCAGCAGAGGAGCAGGTGGACGCTGGGCAGCGGAGGAGCAGGTGGACACTGGGCAGCAGAGGAGCAGGTGGACACTGGGCAGCAGAGGAGTAGGTGGACGCTGGGCAGCAGAGGACAGCAGAGGACAGCAGAGGAGCAGGTGGACACTGGGCAGCAGAGGACCAGGTGGACGCTGGGCAGCGGAGGAGCAGGTGGACACTGGGCAGCAGAGGACACCAGAGGAGCAGGTGGACACTGGGCAGCAGAGGAGCAGGTGGACACTGGGCAGCAGAGGAGCAGGTGGACACTGGGCAGCAGAGGAGCAGGTGGACACTGGGCAGCAGAGGAGTAGGTGGACGCTGGGCAGCAGAGGACAGCAGAGGACAGCAGAGGAGCAGGTGGACGCTGGGCAGCGGAGGAGCAGGTGGACGCTGGGCAGCAGAGGACAGCAGAGGAGCAGGTGGACAGTGGGCAGCAGAGGAGCAGGTGGACGCTGGGCAGCGGAGGAGCAGGTGGACACTGGGCAGCAGAGGAGCAGGTGGACACTGGGCAGCAGAGGAGCAGGTGGACACTGGGCAGCAGAGGAGTAGGTGGACGCTGGGCAGCAGAGGACAGCAGAGGACAGCAGAGGAGCAGGTGGACACTGGGCAGCAGAGGACCAGGTGGACGCTGGGCAGCGGAGGAGCAGGTGGACACTGGGCAGCAGAGGACACCAGAGGAGCAGGTGGACACTGGGCAGCAGAGGAGCAGGTGGACACTGGGCAGCAGAGGAGCAGGTGGACGCTGGGCAGCAGAGGAGTAGGTGGACGCTGGGCAGCAGAGGAGTAGGTGGACGCTGGGCAGCAGAGGACAGCAGAGGACAGCAGAGGAGCAGGTGGACACTGGGCAGCAGAGGAGCAGGTGGACGCTGGGCAGCGGAGGAGCAGGTGGACACTGGGCAGCAGAGGAGCAGGTGGACGCTGGGCAGCAGAGGAGCAGGTGGACGCTGGGCAGCAGAGGAGCAGGTGGATGCTGGGCAGCAGAGGACAGCAGAGGAGCAGGTGGACACTGGGCAGCAGAGGAGCAGGTGGATGCTGGGCAGCAGAGGACAGCAGAGGAGCAGGTGGATGCTGGGCAGCAGAGGAGCAGGTGGACGCTGGGCAGCAGAGGAGCAGGTGGACGCTGGGCAGCAGAGGAGCAGGTGGATGCTGGGCAGCAGAGGACAGCAGAGGAGCAGGTGGACACTGGGCAACATAGGAGCAGGTGGACGCTGGGCAGCGGAGGAGCAGGTGGACGCTGGGCAGCAGAGGACAGCAGAGGAGCAGGTGGACACTGGGCAGCAGAGGAGCAGGTGGACGCTGGGCAGCAGAGGACAGCAGAGGACAGCAGAGGAGCAGGTGGACACTGGGCAGCAGAGGAGCAGGTGGACGCTGGGCAGCGGAGGAGCAGGTGGACACTGGGCAGCAGAGGACAGCAGAGGAGCAGGTGGACGCTGGGCAGCAGAGGAGCAGGTGGACGCTGGGCAGCAGAGGACAGCAGAGGAGCAGGTGGACACTGGGCAGCAGAGGAGCAGGTGGACGCTGGGCAGCGGAGGAGCAGGTGGACGCTGGGCAGCAGAGGAGCAGGTGGACGCTGGGCAGCAGAGGACAGCAGAGGAGCAGGTGGACACTGGGCAGCAGAGAAGCAGGTGGACGCTGGGCAGCGGAGGAGCAGGTGGACACTGGGCAGCAGAGGAGCAGGTGGACACTGGGCAGCAGAGGAGTAGGTGGACGCTGGGCAGCAGAGGACAGCAGAGGACAGCAGAGGAGCAGGTGGACACTGGGCAGCAGAGGAGCAGGTGGACGCTGGGCAGCGGAGGAGCAGGTGGACACTGGGCAGCAGAGGACACCAGAGGAGCAGGTGGACACTGGGCAGCAGAGGAGCAGGTGGACACTGGGCAGCAGAGGAGTAGGTGGACGCTGGGCAGCAGAGGACAGCAGAGGACAGCAGAGGAGCAGGTGGACACTGGGCAGCAGAGGAGCAGGTGGACGCTGGGCAGCGGAGGAGCAGGTGGACGCTGGGCAGCAGAGGACAGCAGAGGAGCAGGTGGACACTGGGCAGCAGAGGAGCAGGTGGACGCTGGGCAGCGGAGGAGCAGGTGGACGCTGGGCAGCAGAGGAGCAGGTGGACACTGGGCAGCAGAGGAGCAGGTGGACACTGGGCAGCAGAGGAGTAGGTTGACGCTGGGCAGCAGAGGACAGCAGAGAACAGCAGAGGAGCAGGTGGACACTGGGCAGCAGAGGAGCAGGTGGACGCTGGGCAGCGGAGGAGCAGGTGGACACTGGGCAGCAGAGGACACCAGAGGAGCAGGTGGACACTGGGCAGCAGAGGAGCAGGTGGACACTGGGCAGCAGAGGAGCAGGTGGACGCTGGGCAGCGGAGGAGCAGGTGGACACTGGGCAGCAGAGGACACCAGAGGAGCAGGTGGACACTGGGCAGCAGAGGAGCAGGTGGACGCTGGGCAGCAGAGGACAGCAGAGGACAGCAGAGGAGCAGGTGGACACTGGGCAGCAGAGGAGCAGGTGGACGCTGGGCAGCGGAGGAGCAGGTGGACGCTGGGCAGCAGAGGACAGCAGAGGAGCAGGTGGACACTGGGCAGCAGAGGAGCAGGTGGACGCTGGGCAGCAGAGGAGCAGGTGGACGCTGGGCAGCAGAGGAGCAGGTGGATGCTGGGCAGCAGAGGACAGCAGAGGAGCAGGTGGACACTGGGCAGCAGAGGAGCAGGTGGACGCTGGGCAGCGGAGGAGCAGGTGGACACTGGGCAGCAGAGGAGCAGGTGGACACTGGGCAGCAGAGGAGCAGGTGGACACTGGGCAGCAGAGGAGCAGGTGGATGCTGGGCAGCAGAGGACAGCAGAGGAGCAGGTGGACACTGGGCAACATAGGAGCAGGTGGACGCTGGGCAGCGGAGAAGCAGGTGGACGCTGGGCAGCAGAGGACAGCAGAGGAGCAGGTGGACACTGGGCAGCAGAGGAGCAGGTGGATGCTGGGCAGCAGAGGACAGCAGAGGAGCAGGTGGACACTGGGCAGCAGAGGAGCAGGTGGACACTGGGCAGCAGAGGAGCAGGTGGACGCTGGGCAGCGGAGGAGCAGGTGGACGCTGGGCAGCAGAGGACAGCAGAGGAGCAGGTGGACACTGGGCAGCAGAGGAGCAGGTGGACGCTGGGCAGCAGAGGAGCAGGTGGACGCTGGGCAGCAGAGGAGCAGGTGGATGCTGGGCAGCAGAGGACAGCAGAGGAGCAGGTGGACACTGGGCAGCAGAGGAGCAGGTGGACGCTGGGCAGCGGAGGAGCAGGTGGACACTGGGCAGCAGAGGAGCAGGTGGACACTGGGCAGCAGAGGAGCAGGTGGACACTGGGCAGCAGAGGAGTAGGTGGACGCTGGGCAGCAGAGGACAGCAGAGGACAGCAGAGGAGCAGGTGGACACTGGGCAGCAGAGGAGCAGGTGGACGCTGGGCAGCGGAGGAGCAGGTGGACACTGGGCAGCAGAGGACACCAGAGGAGCAGGTGGACACTGGGCAGCAGAGGAGCAGGTGGACACTGGGCAGCAGAGGAGTAGGTGGACGCTGGGCAGCAGAGGACAGCAGAGGACAGCAGAGGAGCAGGTGGACACTGGGCAGCAGAGGAGCAGGTGGACGCTGGGCAGCGGAGGAGCAGGTGGACACTGGGCAGCAGAGGACACCAGAGGAGCAGGTGGACACTGGGCAGCAGAGGAGCAGGTGGACGCTGGGCAGCAGAGGAGCAGGTGGACGCTGGGCAGCAGAGGACAGCAGAGGACAGCAGAGGAGCAGGTGGACACTGGGCAGCAGAGGAGCAGGTGGACGCTGGGCAGCGGAGGAGCAGGTGGACGCTGGGCAGCAGAGGACAGCAGAGGAGCAGGTGGACACTGGGCAGCAGAGGAGCAGGTGGACGCTGGGCAGCAGAGGAGCAGGTGGACGCTGGGCAGCAGAGGAGCAGGTGGATGCTGGGCAGCAGAGGACAGCAGAGGAGCAGGTGGACACTGGGCAGCAGAGGAGCAGGTGGACGCTGGGCAGCAGAGGACAGCAGAGGAGCAGGTGGACGCTGGGCAGCAGAGGAGCAGGTGGACGCTAGGCAGCAGAGGAGCAGGTGGACGCTGGGCAGCAGAGGAGCAGGTGGATGCTGGGCAGCAGAGGACAGCAGAGGAGCAGGTGGACACTGGGCAACATAGGAGCAGGTGGACGCTGGGCAGCGGAGGAGCAGGTGGACGCTGGGCAGCAGAGGACAGCAGAGGAGCAGGTGGACACTGGGCAGCAGAGGAGCAGGTGGATGCTGGGCAGCAGAGGACAGCAGAGGAGCAGGTGGACACTGGGCAGCAGAGGAGCAGGTGGACGCTGGGCAGCAGAGGACAGCAGAGGACAGCAGAGGAGCAGGTGGACACTGGGCAGCAGAGGAGCAGGTGGACGCTGGGCAGCGGAGGAGCAGGTGGACGCTGGGCAGCAGAGGACAGCAGAGGAGCAGGTGGACACTGGGCAGCAGAGGAGCAGGTGGACGCTGGGCAGCAGAGGAGCAGGTGGACGCTGGGCAGCAGAGGAGCAGGTGGATGCTGGGCAGCAGAGGACAGCAGAGGAGCAGGTGGACACTGGGCAGCAGAGGAGCAGGTGGACGCTGGGCAGCGGAGGAGCAGGTGGACACTGGGCAGCAGAGGAGCAGGTGGACACTGGGCAGCAGAGGAGCAGGTGGACACTGGGCAGCAGAGGAGTAGGTGGACGCTGGGCAGCAGAGGACAGCAGAGGACAGCAGAGGAGCAGGTGGACACTGGGCAGCAGAGGAGCAGGTGGACGCTGGGCAGCGGAGGAGCAGGTGGACACTGGGCAGCAGAGGAGCAGGTGGACGCTGGGCAGCGGAGGAGCAGGTGGACGCTGGGCAGCAGAGGACAGCAGAGGAGCAGGTGGACACTGGGCAGCAGAGGAGCAGGTGGACGCTGGGCAGCGGAGGAGCAGGTGGACACTGGGCAGCAGAGGAGCAGGTGGACACTGGGCAGCAGAGGAGTAGGTTGACGCTGGGCAGCAGAGGACAGCAGAGAACAGCAGAGGAGCAGGTGGACACTGGGCAGCAGAGGAGCAGGTGGACGCTGGGCAGCGGAGGAGCAGGTGGACACTGGGCAGCAGAGGACACCAGAGGAGCAGGTGGACACTGGGCAGCAGAGGAGCAGGTGGACACTGGGCAGCAGAGGAGTAGGTGGACGCTGGGCAGCAGAGGACAGCAGAGGACAGCAGAGGAGCAGGTGGACACTGGGCAGCAGAGGAGCAGGTGGACGCTGGGCAGCGGAGGAGCAGGTGGACGCTGGGCAGCAGAGGACAGCAGAGGAGCAGGTGGACACTGGGCAGCAGAGGAGCAGGTGGACGCTGGGCAGCAGAGGAGCAGGTGGACGCTGGGCAGCAGAGGAGCAGGTGGATGCTGGGCAGCAGAGGACAGCAGAGGAGCAGGTGGACACTGGGCAGCAGAGGAGCAGGTGGACGCTGGGCAGCAGAGGACAGCAGAGGAGCAGGTGGACACTGGGCAGCAGAGGAGCAGGTGGACGCTGGGCAGCAGAGGAGCAGGTGGACGCTGGGCAGCAGAGGAGCAGGTGGACGCTGGGCAGCGGAGGAGCAGGTGGACGCTGGGCAGCAGAGGACAGCAGAGGAGCAGGTGGACACTGGGCAGCAGAGGAGCAGGTGGACGCTGGGCAGCAGAGGAGCAGGTGGACGCTGGGCAGCAGAGGAGCAGGTGGATGCTGGGCAGCATAGGACAGCAGAGGAGCAGGTGGACACTGGGCAGCAGAGGAGCAGGTGGACGCTGGGCAGCAGAGGACAGCAGAGGAGCAGGTGGACGCTGGGCAGCAGAGGAGCAGGTGGACGCTGGGCAGCAGAGGAGCAGGTGGACGCTGGGCAGCAGAGGAGCAGGTGGATGCTGGGCAGCAGAGTACAGCAGAGGAGCAGGTGGACACTGGGCAACATAGGAGCAGGTGGACGCTGGGCAGCGGAGGAGCAGGTGGACGCTGGGCAGCAGAGGACAGCAGAGGAGCAGGTGGACACTGGGCAGCAGAGGAGCAGGTGGATGCTGGGCAGCAGAGGACAGCAGAGGAGCAGGTGGACACTGGGCAGCAGAGGAGCAGGTGGACGCTGGGCAGCAGAGGACAGCAGAGGACAGCAGAGGAGCAGGTGGACACTGGGCAGCAGAGGAGCAGGTGGACGCTGGGCAGCGGAGGAGCAGGTGGACGCTGGGCAGCAGAGGACAGCAGAGGAGCAGGTGGACACTGGGCAGCAGAGGAGCAGGTGGACGCTGGGCAGCAGAGGAGCAGGTGGACGCTGGGCAGCAGAGGAGCAGGTGGATGCTGGGCAGCAGAGGACAGCAGAGGAGCAGGTGGACACTGGGCAGCAGAGGAGCAGGTGGACGCTGGGCAGCGGAGGAGCAGGTGGACACTGGGCAGCAGAGGAGCAGGTGGACACTGGGCAGCAGAGGAGCAGGTGGACACTGGGCAGCAGAGGAGTAGGTGGACGCTGGGCAGCAGAGGACAGCAGAGGACAGCAGAGGAGCAGGTGGACACTGGGCAGCAGAGGAGCAGGTGGACGCTGGGCAGCGGAGGAGCAGGTGGACACTGGGCAGCAGAGGACACCAGAGGAGCAGGTGGACACTGGGCAGCAGAGGAGCAGGTGGACACTGGGCAGCAGAGGAGTAGGTGGACGCTGGGCAGCAGAGGACAGCAGAGGACAGCAGAGGAGCAGGTGGACACTGGGCAGCAGAGGAGCAGGTGGACGCTGGGCAGCGGAGGAGCAGGTGGACACTGGGCAGCAGAGGACACCAGAGGAGCAGGTGGACACTGGGCAGCAGAGGAGCAGGTGGACGCTGGGCAGCAGAGGAGCAGGTGGACGCTGGGCAGCAGAGGACAGCAGAGGACAGCAGAGGAGCAGGTGGACACTGGGCAGCAGAGGAGCAGGTGGACGCTGGGCAGCGGAGGAGCAGGTGGACGCTGGGCAGCAGAGGACAGCAGAGGAGCAGGTGGACACTGGGCAGCAGAGGAGCAGGTGGACGCTGGGCAGCGGAGGAGCAGGTGGACGCTGGGCAGCAGAGGAGCAGGTGGATGCTGGGCAGCAGAGGACAGCAGAGGAGCAGGTGGACACTGGGCAGCAGAGGAGCAGGTGGACGCTGGGCAGCAGAGGACAGCAGAGGAGCAGGTGGACGCTGGGCAGCAGAGGAGCAGGTGGACGCTGGGCAGCAGAGGAGCAGGTGGACGCTGGGCAGCAGAGGAGCAGGTGGATGCTGGGCAGCAGAGGACAGCAGAGGAGCAGGTGGACACTGGGCAACATAGGAGCAGGTGGACGCTGGGCAGCGGAGGAGCAGGTGGACGCTGGGCAGCAGAGGACAGCAGAGGAGCAGGTGGACACTGGGCAGCAGAGGAGCAGGTGGATGCTGGGCAGCAGAGGACAGCAGAGGAGCAGGTGGACACTGGGCAGCAGAGGAGCAGGTGGACGCTGGGCAGCAGAGGACAGCAGAGGACAGCAGAGGAGCAGGTGGACACTGGGCAGCAGAGGAGCAGGTGGACGCTGGGCAGCGGAGGAGCAGGTGGACGCTGGGCAGCAGAGGACAGCAGAGGAGCAGGTGGACACTGGGCAGCAGAGGAGCAGGTGGACGCTGGGCAGCAGAGGAGCAGGTGGACGCTGGGCAGCAGAGGAGCAGGTGGATGCTGGGCAGCAGAGGACAGCAGAGGAGCAGGTGGACACTGGGCAGCAGAGGAGCAGGTGGACGCTGGGCAGCGGAGGAGCAGGTGGACACTGGGCAGCAGAGGAGCAGGTGGACACTGGGCAGCAGAGGAGCAGGTGGACACTGGGCAGCAGAGGAGTAGGTGGACGCTGGGCAGCAGAGGACAGCAGAGGACAGCAGAGGAGCAGGTGGACACTGGGCAGCAGAGGAGCAGGTGGACGCTGGGCAGCGGAGGAGCAGGTGGACACTGGGCAGCAGAGGACACCAGAGGAGCAGGTGGACACTGGGCAGCAGAGGACAGCAGAGGAGCAGGTGGACACTGGGCAGCAGAGGAGTAGGTGGACGCTGGGCAGCAGAGGACAGCAGAGGACAGCAGAGGAGCAGGTGGACACTGGGCAGCAGAGGAGCAGGTGGACGCTGGGCAGCGGAGGAGCAGGTGGACGCTGGGCAGCAGAGGACAGCAGAGGAGCAGGTGGACACTGGGCAGCAGAGGAGCAGGTGGACGCTGGGCAGCGGAGGAGCAGGTGGACACTGGGCAGCAGAGGAGCAGGTGGACACTGGGCAGCAGAGGAGTAGGTTGACGCTGGGCAGCAGAGGACAGCAGAGAACAGCAGAGGAGCAGGTGGACACTGGGCAGCAGAGGAGCAGGTGGACGCTGGGCAGCGGAGGAGCAGGTGGACACTGGGCAGCAGAGGACACCAGAGGAGCAGGTGGACACTGGGCAGCAGAGGAGCAGGTGGACACTGGGCAGCAGAGGAGCAGGTGGACACTGGGCAGCAGAGGAGTAGGTGGACGCTGGGCAGCAGAGGACAGCAGAGGACAGCAGAGGAGCAGGTGGACACTGGGCAGCAGAGGAGCAGGTGGACGCTGGGCAGCGGAGGAGCAGGTGGACGCTGGGCAGCAGAGGACAGCAGAGGAGCAGGTGGACACTGGGCAGCAGAGGAGCAGGTGGACGCTGGGCAGCAGAGGAGCAGGTGGACGCTGGGCAGCAGAGGAGCAGGTGGATGCTGGGCAGCAGAGGACAGCAGAGGAGCAGGTGGACACTGGGCAGCAGAGGAGCAGGTGGACGCTGGGCAGCAGAGGACAGCAGAGGAGCAGGTGGACACTGGGCAGCAGAGGAGCAGGTGGACGCTGGGCAGCAGAGGAGCAGGTGGACGCTGGGCAGCAGAGGAGCAGGTGGACGCTGGGCAGCAGAGGAGCAGGTGGATGCTGGGCAGCAGAGGACAGCAGAGGAGCAGGTGGACACTGGGCAGCATAGGAGCAGGTGGACGCTGGTCAGCAGAGGACAGCAGAGGAGCAGGTGGACGCTGGGCAGCAGAGGACAGCAGAGGAGCAGGTGGACACTGGGCAGAAGAGGAGTAGGTGGACGCTGGGCAGCAGATGAGCAGGTGGACGCTGGGCAGCAGAGGAGCATAGAAGACATCTCCACTGCAGACAGGGACACGATGTTATCTAGGGCTGCCACATTGCCTGTCTCACTAGGCGACACACCACAGCGAACAATGAGACGACGGAAGATGGCCTGAAACTGACGTGCCGTGGGATTGTTATCCCATCCGCCTTGCATGGAAAACAGGCACACAACACATACATATTCACAAGACATAACAAAGATATTCATTAGGTACATTTTAACAATTTGATGCAATTTAAAGAACATCAACCCTACCTGACGCTCTGATGGAATTAAATACGAGCTCCAGGTGATCCTGGCTGAACCTGTAGGTGAGCACATAGCGCTGAACCTGGAGCAGCTCAGGAATCAACAGCACCAATGTGTCAATGTTGATGACAAAGCCTATAACCGACAAGTACCTGCAAATCAGTTTCATACCCTATCGCCAAGCAATTCTAGCTACTATAGTTATACTCTTGTGTTAACCTAGAACAATCGATAGCTGTTAACGATTTCAGTATCCTGTCAGTGTCTCTGGTGTGGTCTCTCGACGTTCACCACTCCAAGATGGTGGCCGTTTTTCTCGCGTCACAGCAGCCAATGCTCAGTCTAGAGTTCTATGTCTATGAGTTGAACCACCAGATGGCATGCTTGCAGACATCATGTTCAGTGGAAGCACGAGCGACAGGATTTTTTCTGACAGAATCTGTAATCACAAAATGAGATTTTCAATTAAGTTATCATCATCCGCCATCATAATCACAATTTGTAATGTGACAGGATACACATAGTCATGCACTCCAAAATAGACAATCTGTCACATACTTCAGACATAGAACTTCTAAATATAGGAATGCAGTTTAAGAGTAACAAAAATAACCTGTGTATAGCCAACTTAGATGAATGAGTGATGAGTGAATGATATAGTGACCAAAACTACCAGGGTTAACCCAAATCTATATCGCTATGGTATGCTATATAGCTATGCTATATTACAAAGTTAAATCATAGAGACAGATTCACCCGCTTTCCATCTGCATAAACAAGCACATATAAACAGTTTTAACAGTTTACTTACAGGGTAGGAAGTTTACTTACAGTGTACGATCTGCCGAAGGAGACGTTTCACTATGAGGTGCCACCAGGGACATAAATCAGAATTAACTTCCATATACACATATGAAATTAAACTCTTCCACATACTATACTCAAAACCTTGCACAGACACTAGAGAAAAGCTCTCACATAAACTAGTGGAAACATTTACCACTTATATAACCTACTCAAAAGCTCTCATACACACTACTGAAAAGCTTTCATATAAACTAGTGAAAAGCTTTACCTTTCATATATACTAGTAAAAAGCTCTCATACACACTACTGAAAAGCTTTCATATAAACTAATGAAAAGCTTTACCTTTCATATTTACTAGTAAAAACATCTCATACACACTAGTCAAACCTCTCATACACACTAGTAAAACCTCTCATATACACTAGTAAAACCTCTCATACACACTAGTAAAACCTAGTGTGTATGCCCATTCTTCCTCAACAGAAACGCCTTCAGATGACATTTGTTGTAATTTAGCGCTGTATAAATAAAATTGAACTGAATTGAACTGAACTCAGTTCAAAAGCCTGCATCTCTGATGATATGGGGGTTCACTTGTGCCTATGGAACTGATTACGTGCACATTTGGAAATACACTATAAATTTTACAATTGTATTTACAGGTTTTAGAGCACCACCCAGAAGACATCTTTTTCAGAGAAGGCCATGCATATTTAAACAAGAAGGTGCTACATCGCATTCTTCATCTATTACAACAGCATGGTTTTATTGTTGGAGGAGAAGTAGCTGCCTGCCTGTGGTTCAGACCTTTCACCAACTAAAAACATTTGATTCAACTGGAAAGCAAAATATGACAAAGAAGATACAGGACTGTTGAGCAGTCAGGATCCCACAATAGACAAGAATATTCTTTATCATTATGACAATGATGTGAATGTACTTTGGCCTTAACAGTGACAAGAGGGGGTTTTGAGGGGGTTTTGGATGACTCTGTTTAGAGCTGTCCTTTACCATCATGAAAACCCCAAATGAGGTATTATATTTTGAAATGTGGGATTCCATCCCTCCAGCTGAGTTCTAGAGACTTACAGAATCAATGCCAGGGTACATTGAAGCTGTTGTGGTGGCACATGGTGACCCACTTTATGCTGGTTTCTCCTTTAATTTGTCGCCCACCTGTGAATACAGAGACATCTCCATGACAGTAATTGGAAAAAATAACACCTTAACTGCCTTTTGTAAAAGGTAGAGGTCTGCCTACAAAAGAAATGGCCCTGAAATCCGTACAGTTGCTGCTAGCAATTTATTTCTGTTCTGCAGCTTCGTCTAGTTTTGACAGTCGGGTGGGAGCTGATCTGCTGTGTGCTTACATTTCAAACATTCTGCTACAGATCTGTGCTTTCATTGACTGTCTTCCTCCTTCTGGTCATGAAGGGATATCTAATATTGAGACTCTGTTGACCTCTCTTCTAATTTAATTTTCCCCTACTAGTATGGGAGCCTATGTATCTGATTTGGGTGCTCGTTGGATTTGGATGTTAATTTTTGGAGACATTTATATCTTCATTCTATAGGGTCTAAGGAATGAAAAAAAACATGTCTCCATTTTTTCTTTTGGCTTTTAGTGCCTTTAAAAGGTGAGATTTATAAACATATATTCTCTGTATAATTTCGCTGCTTGGCCCCCGAGTATTTAAACATTTTGTTCAAAAAGAGGGCTAATGTTTGTCAGGAGAGCTTAAAGATTCTTGGCTCTGGAAACAGAGAGCACAAAAAAATCAAGGGCTAAATATAGTGATCACCCCAACTTTACATGATGTTAGCATCCTTTTACTTGCCAGCTAAGCAAACTCGGGATCTATTATTTCCAACCTGTCTGCAATAAAATAACTTTTTATCTGACATTATACACATTTATGTTTCATGTTTAGTCTACCATTACCAGTGTTCCAGTCATAATTGACCGACAAGACTGGTTTGTTTTGCTGTGGATGGTCACATGTGGTTTCAAAAAAAATAATTGACTGATTATTCTTTTTTGGCGAAATTGCATACATTTTCTCAAGTTTTCATGTTTAGCATTTAACTTGCTTAGATTCATTTCATTAGTATTTTTTCTTGTTTCGAGGTACAGTATATGATATTTAAAGGGTTAGTGACCTTCAGTTTGATGCATTGCATGTTTCGAGATGGCAAGCAAGATATTCTCTGAAGCAAGATCAGAAGTCGATTTTCAGCTATGTATCCAGTGTCAG
The DNA here is from genome assembly GCF_027942865.1 of Odontesthes bonariensis. Taxonomy (NCBI): domain Eukaryota; kingdom Metazoa; phylum Chordata; class Actinopteri; order Atheriniformes; family Atherinopsidae; genus Odontesthes; species Odontesthes bonariensis. The sequence goes on from NC_134510.1 coordinate 9,015,557, forward strand.
AAAGCAGATATATCTGGACTGGTACATCAGCCCTCACTGGAAACATATTCCAAATTTCTGTCTTTTGTCCATGAGAGAGGAAAATATGGAGATGCCGATTACCCACAGACAAGCAAACAGCTACAACCATACAGAGCAAGTGATCTGCAGCAGAATAACGCTGTATGGCACAGGAACTGTTACAAATCAACCTGTAACAGTCAGCATCTGCAGCGTGCTAAGATTCGCTACCAAAGAGCACGTGAGGAGGGTAAGCCAGAGAATCTCGAGAAACGGCGTGGTAGGCCTTCGACAGCTCCAGCAGAAACAGCTGCAACGCCTTCATGCTCATCCAGCGAGACTTTGTACACTCGCTCAGCAGCAGCTGCAGCCAGTAAGGAAAAGTGCTTCTTTTGTCAGAAGCAGACCAAAGATATTCTTCATGAGGTGTCCTCTTTTAATGCAGGCAAACAACTGAAAGAAGCTGTGCAAAAGAGCAACAACGAACAGTGGAAAGTACAGCTAAGTGCTGCCATCAGTGCAGATGATGCGCGCGCAATTGATGTGAAATATCACCTAAAATGCTGGGTCCAGAATGTTCAACGAAATAAAAGGGCATGTGATGAAAGTAAGGAGTTTGAAAAGCTGGAACATAATGTTGGGGTGGTAGCATCAGATATTGAGTTTATTGGCTTAGTTCGATGTGGCTTGCAGGCTGGAGAGGTCATCAATATGACTGACCTCAAGTCAGCCTATTCCACCATTCTTGAAACAAATGGTGTACATAATGTACAGACATCTACAAAGGACATTAAACAGAAACTTACCTCTCACATTCAGAATGTCCAGTTCATTAAGGCAAAGCGTCGCAATGCTCCTGATCTTGTATGTTTGTCTAAAGTGTGTGATGCAGCCGTGGAAGAAGTGATAACTAAAACAACTCATGATGACATACACAAGTTGTTTGAGAGCGCATCTATTCTGCGAGATGCCATTGCTGCTCATATCAAACAACCTTGGAAATTTGAAGGAGAACTAAGCACCGTTGATGCTGAAAACAATGTCCCCAAAGAGTTGTACACATTTCTCCGCTGGGTACTTGAAGGACCAACTTCAAGCATTAGACAAGAGACAGTGCGCACAACTTCTGCTCACAGAGATGTCCTTGCTTTGAGTCAGAATCTCATGTTCTCTTTAAAGACAAAGCGTCAAGTCATGTACACAGAGAAACATCCCAACGCACCGTTCCGCCATCACCTAGAATGGCCACAGCAGCTAGCTGTAGGCATAGCAGTTCATCAATCAACAAGAAGTAAGAAGCGTCTTAACTTCCTCCATGGTTCTGGTTTGTCTGTTGATTATGATCGGATCCTGAGACTTGAGACACAGCTGGCTAACTCAGTCATGGAGCTGACCAGGGAGCAGGGTGCCTACTTGCCTGCAAACATGAGAGTGGGAACATTCATAATTTTTGCTGTGGACAACAGTGATTTCAATGAAGACACATCTGATGGTAAAAGGACTCTACATGCTACTGCTACGGCAAACAGTGTCCACAGACATAGCCAGCAGGACCATAATAAGGCCGCTTAACCAGAAAGCAAGAGATCGCTCCTTGAAGACACTGACAATGCCAGACTTTGTCCCGTGTTGTGCACCCAAGACGCAGACAGTCAAAAGTAGCACATTTCCTGACTTTAAACCTGGTACAAGCTTGGATATAATCAAACCCTACTTTGCACAGGACATGGTCTGGCTCCTTTCACGTTCCATGATGCGAACAGATGAGACAGAAGATGAACAGGAATTTAGAGCAGACCACATGCTTCCATCTGGGGGACTTGAGCCAGACGCCGCAGAAGGTTCAGTGGTCATAACTCCACAGTTGACTGAAAATGAACAAATTCCTGTTTTTGAACCTACGTCTGATACAGAGGCAACAGCTCTTCAATACCACAGTTTGGATGTTAATTTCCCTGTGTTAAGCATTTATTTAGCTTGTATGTTACAAAATAAAAATTTCAAAAAAAATAAAAAAAATAATAAAAAAAAGAAAAGAAAAAATATATAAAATAATTATAAAACAATTATGCATGAAGAAAAACATTATATGCTAACTATTTTAATTAAAATAGTAATACAAGCCATATTTAAGGCGTGAATTGCAGTAAAATATCAAAATCAGGTGGAAAAAGGTAAGAAACTGGGAAAAAAAATGGAGACATATTTTTTCTCAACGTTCAATGACCCTAGAACACATTTCAACCAGTCTCCAAAAATTAACATTGAAATCCCACGAAAATACATAGGCTCTCCCACTATACTCAGTAATGAATCAGTAATGTTCCTCAGGGTTATCCATCTCCTACAAAGTCTCAATAAACTGCACTTTTACATTGAAGCTTAGAGTGACACAGGCCTTCAATAAAATAAATATGATTTTTTTTTGTTGATGCAAAGATGCAAAGAACATTCACAAGGAGATACAAAACTACTATACAGTTTAAAAAAATGATCACAAAATTCTGCAATTGAAGCATATATAATCTGATGATGGGTTCCCGAACAAGCTTGATTTGATGTAGATGTGGAACGATGTTAGGTGTGTCATAGAAATGTATTTATTTAAGTATGTCAGGACAGACCATTCATATTTGAGAGAAAGCAGCAGCCCCATCTGCAGATTTTCATTCTATGCTGAAAACACAGCACACAGGAGAACAAACACACATTCATCATTCTTCTATTCACAGAGGGGACGCCGGATCAATGAGATCCGATAAAAGACAACAGAACAATGTATTTCAGCTCGTCCCTTTGACCGGGATGCACCCACAGCTGGATCCATTCTGCCATTCTGAATGGAGATCTGATGTTGTTGCCTGATTTAGCCAGTCCTGTGCTTGTCCTCATTTGTTATGATTCATATTTTTTTTCTTCTCTTCTTTGCAGCTGTTGATTTTCAAAAAGCAATCATGAAAAATGTATTGGAATGAATATTCAAATTTCTACACAATGGCACACCTGTTTTCTGTAGGTGAGAACACTGCCAACACAAGGTGGGAAATATTGTGGTTCTTCCAGGTGAAATTGTCTCTCGGATTTCTCTGCTATTTTGAACTTGACCAGCAGATGGCAACAGTTTTAACTTTGAGTAATTGTGTGTGTGTGTGTGTGTGTGTGTGTGTGTGTGTACAGTAGGTTGAATACTTTTGCCAAATAGGAAAATTAATTTTCCCTATAAATATTCTCCTTGTAACGCTACCTTAAAAGAGAAGTTAAAAAGAAGAAGGAGAAGGAAAAGGAGAAGCACAACACTAAGCAGTCACTAAGAAGGCTTTTCACGAACTTGTTCGGCGTATTCAAATCATTTATATCAGAGGTGTGACCAAAATGGCATGTGTGGGTGGGCAGTTAGCTCATCTGGGGGGGCAGAAAACAATACCTGGAAAAAAAAAAAAAAAAAAAAACTTGATTGAAAACCACTACTACAACTTCAAGCATAATAATAATAATAATAATAATAATAATAATAATAATAATAATAAAAATAATAATAATAATAGTAATAATTCAATTCGGTAATGAAAATATGGTCACACTAGCATAAATCATGACCGTCAATTTTAATTTTTAATTTTAATTAACATGCGCCACATTCTCCATTGAGGGTTTAAATTCAAGTAGATACTTGGGGCAAGACATCCAGCCAACTCCAGCTTTTTATTACCTTCATTAAGTCTACATTTCAGAACAAAAACATCCGAAAATGTGAAAATCGCCTTTTTTTTCAGCAGCAAGGGGTTAAGGTTACGGAGGGGGGAAACACGATAACAAAAAATAAATAAAGCTATAAACTTTGCAGATATATGCTTTTTTAAAAACCACCACTTGCATTTATTCTATGGATGGACAGGGCATTTCTCAGGGGGGGTAGTGTCCCCCCCCCCCCCAGCCACGCCCCTGATTTATATCCAACATCGTCTGATCAATAAAATCACATCAAAGTACAGTTAGCATCACAGAACAGCAGTACAGCATGTGCTGATTAAGCTGAGTTCAAATAGTGTAGTCAAGTGTAGCCTATCTTTTGGCGCCTAGTTCAAGTGAACATTATAAAGTGGTCACTCTTTATAAAGAGGCCTGTGCAAGTAGCCTGGCGACGCCATCCTACGTACTTCCGCCCAAAGATTTTGGCTCCGCACATTGTCTGGCCCAACCCCCCTACCTCGGTTCGCTCAGTGTTTCGCCAATCAGCAAACAGTTGAGAGTGGTGACGCAGAACTCACGCGCGGAGTCCATTGTAGTCCATATAATTGTAGTTCAACCTTTAAAAGAGACATAAATACTAATTGCAGCTTCTGTGAGGATCTTCCAGAAACTTTAATACATCTCTTTTGGCTCTGCTCTTTCACACGTAGGTTCTGGTCAGAGTTTAGCAGGTTTATTAATGACTATATTTAAAAAAAAGTTTCCTTATCCTGGGAAAATGTTTTATTTTGTTTCTATAGATTTCATAAAAAGGATGCTAAATGTTTCTTTATAATAAACCTGCTAATCCTCTTTGCTAAATTTTATATTCATAAATGTAAATTTGCTAATAAAACACCATGTTTTTCTGTTTTCATTAAAGATATGGAAATATATATCAAATCAATAACAGACTCTACAAATGAAAAGGACAATTTCAATATGTACGTCTTTGCATGTTCTTATTTAATTATCACCCCTGGTTGTTTGTTTGCATGGTTGTTGTATTGTGTTGTATACTTCAATCTGTTGGTTTGTTGTATACTAATATTGTTTAAATAAAATTCTTTAAAAAAAAAAAAAAAAAAAATTGTAGTTCAACCCAGCGGAAATAAACATGGCGACGGAAGAACGCTAGAAGCTATCCATGAAGTTGTCTCAACTCTGGAGAGCATTACACAATTAAAACAAGAGCAAGAGGAATGCCTCGTCAATTTTGTTAATGGCAAGGATGTCGTAGCTCTCCTTCCAACTGGCTTTGGGAAATGTTTGATTTATCAAATGTGACCCGCTCTGGCGAAATGAGTCGGAAGTCGCAACGTTCTATTTTGAGGTACGGGCAGATAACGTGAAAAAACAATGGATTAAAAAAAAATTTTTTTCTTTAGCTAATTTCAAAGAATAGACATTAAAAAACAATCTCCCAAAGTTGTATAGTCCATATAATTGAGGAAAGGCATGTAAATGACAATTCAAGTTGACTTGCAAGTTGTATTAAATGCGTTAAAATTGAACAGGTTGAACAAATTCATCGACTCCTCTCCCGTTAACGTCTACCGTTCCTAATACCTCTGAGGATTTCCCTTTACCTCTGAAACGTCTCTATCTCTGCTCGCTTCATAAAACCAATCAAAATGCTTAAAAATGTACACACACAGTGACACAAAGGCCCACAATAGGCGGGAAGTCACGTTTCGAGTGACTGGTGCATGCGATTGGTCCAGCCATCACTCCTGTCAAACTAGCTATCTGTGTTGGTGTAGCCTAAACTAATCGTAGAAAGTCTCTCAATATTCGTCATTGTCAAAAAAGTCATCGTCTTATTACAATATTAGTATCGTGTAGTACTGTAGTATAGTGTAGTGTGTTGATCTGTGTTTTTGTTTTAAAATGTCATTTGCTAAAGAAAGTAGAGAAAGCTTTAAACTCTTGTGGCGTCCAATTTTAGCTCTGCTGCTGGACAGCAAGACTTGCTAGCGCTAGTTACGGATTTTTTTACTGACGTGATATCTTCTGAAGAAGATAATGACAGCGATCTCGAAGACTCGGATATGGAAAAGGAGCAAGAATTCGCCACTCATGTGGAAGATGACGATGAAGTCATTGAGCAACCTGTGACTGATATTAATGAGGTGACGAGGGCTATGTCGAGCTGTGGAGCAGTGTGTGTGGGAACAAAAATAAATATTTTCTAATCATTTGGGCTTCAGTCTGGTTTAATACCATTTTATATGTGTACAAATGCCTTTGGTAAAATTAAGCTTTAAGATAAAGAGTTTATCCCCTTAAATTCACAGAATTTTGAAAGCTATCAACAAAAAAACGGGCTAAAAACTTTAAACGCGATTTTCTCAGGTTTTCAATCGTAAAAAAAGGGTGGAAGATCATAAATCAAATGGCCACATTTTGAAAACGATCCAACGTATGACTTTGACTATGGTATCATTTTAAAGCTTATTTCCATTCCTTTCTTTTGATACCAAAATCTCAATTTTGACATTTGGGTCACTGTGACTCATTTTACTGGATCAGGTCACAAATGGTACCGGTCAGAGAGTCTCTTTTATGAGATGCTATTATGAGTCTCTATTATGTAAAAGGGCTGTGGTACCGGTATAATGAAAGCGGATGTGGGAAGCGTGATTCGCGAGCTAGAGCCTCGCGAGAGTAAGCATGAACCTCGGCGCATAACCTACGTCCTTTCTAAACATTACTGATTGGTTAAGGGAACTCCAATGAATTTAAGTTGCTGAGGAAGGTCCCACCCTCCATGGAAACGGATTCCTCTTGGGTTTTTCCAGACTGTTTGACGGAGTCAACAGTCGGCTTTCGCCCAGGCTACTGTGCAAGTGCTGTTAAAACAATTAGCCAAACCAGCTGTTCTGTGCTGCCGAGGTTGACTGAAGAGCGTTCTCTTAAGGTAGACCACAAGTAGGTCACATCCAATGGTTTCCTCCTTCAAAACAAAAACATATATATAATTTATAAATCTAAAATACGTATTCCAGTTGTCTTCACCGTTTTGGTAAGAGAACGTTCTCATTCCCCAGGCGTACTTGAAGCCATCACCAGCCCTTGATCCTGTTGGACAGCAAAGAGGAACTTTCCCCTCTGAGGCGAAACGGGACGTTGGGATGCCTTGGATGGGATGAGGCGATAAAAAAGCGGACAAAGATGTTAAAGAGTGTGGGAGCTGTAATACAGGATTAGTTCCTTGTTTCATGAGAAGGACAACATGGCAAATTCAAGTTCTGCTCATGCTTTAAACACCGCTCAGGCTCACCGAGGAGAGATCCTGGAAAATCCGTTCCAGGTGAGTTTGTTTAACTTTCAGTGAGTCATGAGAGTCGACGTGTCTATGCAGAGTGAAGAATAATGTTGTAACAAATTAATAAAAAAAATAATAAAGATGATTTATTATATCATAGTCTATCCCTTTTAAGTTGAAGTCTCTTTAGATAAAGCAAGTAATTTGGTCATACAATGAATTTTCTGAGCCTTTCCCTGAGAGTTTGGCTATTTTACATGAAAGTTTCTGTAAGATCAGATGATGTGCACCACTCCTCATAGGCTTTCAGGGCAAATTTTGGCATTTCTATTTAATAAGAAAATGAAACACAATCTCAGAACTAGAATGCTTTCAATAAATAGCAGAATGAAAAATGTCATGTTGCAAAAAAACCCACAATATTGTTTCCCAGTTCGTAGTTATTTGCTTTGTGGAGAAACCAGTGTGTGATATAAATCACATGGACTGTGTTAGAGTTGTTTGGCTTCCCTGCAGCTGTAAGATTAAAGCTTCGATTTCTTTTCAGGAACTTCCCTCTGGAGAAGGAAGTTACACTTTAGTAAACAAGAGGAGATGAAGTTATCTTTAAAAAAAATCTTTCAGGCTCTGCCTCTGAAACTCATTTTGTAATGAACACTTGTGTGGACGAGGAAGTCGGACAGTGCAGAGATCTATTGCTGTTGGCACCTGCCTTGGCTATTTTCTAAAGTGGTCATGAATAAACATTGTGTGGAAAGACTTTTTCCTTCTTTTGAAAATTGCCAAATTGGCTCGACGAATCCATCCGATAAGTCAAAGATTCAGAGTGTGTGTATGGTAATGTGGGTTTGTAAATCTCTTGCTGTGTGTTTGAAAGTCCTCCTAGTACTTTGCAGAGACACATTCTCCTCGTCAAAACATTCCCCTGTGAGTGTTTCTCGTCTATTGCCACATTTTCTCTGTTTGACATTACCAATGAGGGCTAGGGAGAGAAACAGAAAGAGTAGCAGAGGAGGAATAAGAGGCGTGAGTAATGAGTAATGGCCCATGGGTGGGTTGTAAGAGAATAGACCTACTGTACACGTCCTGAGCAGCTGGCTAATGGTCCCAGCTACCCACCATTCTAGAGAGCATCTCAACGACTAGGGGACAATATGCGTCTGTCTCACTCTTTAACAAACTTACAGAGTTATGAAGCGTAGTACTGTAAGTGTTGATGTCACAGAATAAAAAAACCTTTGAAGAGTTTGACCTTTCAGTTACCCTTTACAAACTTTTTGGTGACTTATGGACGCAGTTTAACATGCATTTGAACGAAAGGTAAATCGTGTTTCTAGCATTTTTGTGTGGCATAAAAGGTGAAGATTGTGAGCGGAAGGACACTGGTTAGCAGAAAAGACCCCTCCCACACACACACACACACACTGCAAGATGTCAAATTTTAACAGACATAATATGCATTTTTGTCATCCAGAGAGTTTAATGATTTGATTGCCTTAGCTCTTTGTAGTTTTAATACATGTAAGGTACTAAGAATAACCAAGTATGTTGTTTATCCTTCTGGCTATAGTTTTTTCTTGTTATCAGTTCAGTGTCTTATTCATGAATAATGAATTAGTTCATAAACATAACGTTAAAAGCTGTCATAGTCCCAGTGAAACAATCCACTGTCAGCCCACAGAGAATTTTTAGTCAGTATATTCTCATTACGGCAACTAACTTCGCTGCCAGGAGTTAAGATTTATATTAATCACTTAATAAAAAATAAAACTAAATTAATTTCTCTCTTTGTCTCTGATTTGACACCTCTCTGGCCCATGCCTCCTCTGTCTTCACCATCACTGTGCAGAAAGTGAAGAGATCAGCCCATCCCAGAGAGGGACAGATTCCTATTGTTAGTTTGCACAATGGGCCACGCTGTCTGTATGTCTGTCTGTCACATCTGATTGTTGGTCAGTGTCCTAGAGAGGACAGAATCAGTGCTATTCGCCCCCAAATCAGCCTTCAAGCTTATTCGGCTTTACATTTAGACTTTTACTTTTTAGCTACTAAACATAGTTTCTTAATGAGATTAAGTTCTTGTGTTCCAGTCTGATGCACTGATTCCACTGTAATTAATTCATGCTGGTAAAAAAAGTGCTTGCCAGGAGAGGCGAGAGGTGAGACATGTCTTGTGAGAAAAACCTTATCTTTTTTTAATTATGTAACTTGAAGAGCAAACTGGTTGCAGTCCAGTTTGTTATAAATAGAACTAATTTCACCCGTGGGACTGTAAATTTAAATTAACTACATAGAACAAAGTTTGATATTGGTCCATGATTGTCCTGTGATGATGAATGTGTTCACACAGCTGCGGTTTTTTTTTATTTTAAAACTTCCTTGACTGCTGCAGTGGATCTTCTCTTACAGTTTGTGTCATTTTGACTTTTAAGTGCTTCATAAAAGAACATTTGGATATGTCGTTCATGTGCGTTCATCTGTAGTCGTAGCAGTGCTCAGATGTTGAACACATCTACGAACAGAATATTTCTTTCACTCTACAGAAAAAACCTACTGTTGACTGCTAATTGTTACACTTTTACTTATTCATCTGTAAAAAATGATTCCAATCAAAGCTAATACACACTCCTTGGTGGTTCACACTATGGTTGTGCATCAGATTACTTGAAGCTGAATATGGTTAACAGTGACAGATGTAACTAATGACTAATGCTTTTGGTAGGTTTAATGGTGCAGCATTAAAATGAAATACCTAATGTAGCAATGTCTCAAAATGTTTCTTGAATATAGTACTTCAATTAATTGAATTGCTTACTTTCTACCATTATGGACACAAATGGTCTAATCTTTAAATAATTCCCTGTAATGAAACAAACACACCCCCAAGGAGCTTTGTGGTGTGCAGCCTCTTTCTTTCTGTGTGTAATGTGCGTAATGTTTGCTAAGTAATCCAGCAAGCAAAAGACACTCCCGGCCTTGGCTGCTTTGTTTGTTCTTCCTGTGACAGGAAAAGTCTCTCCCTTCGTCTGTCTCCTCTGCTTCCATTCTCTTTCATACTCTCTCATGTGAATTTGTCTCCCTCGGTGGGTAGAACATAAAATCTCTGCTGTCTGAGGAAGGTGCTTGATTCCCACTGTGACCCCCTGGACAGTAAAAGCACACCCTGTCTCCATTTGCCAACACAGACAACAAACAAACAAAGAAAAGAATAATTCACTGTAATTAGTTTGAATTCACTTGCTGGAAAACTTAATCTGTTGTGGTGAAGCCAATAAAAGGTGAGATGAATCCCTGCTCACACTTCAAATTGCTATCTTCTGTGTTAAGTCTGTGGAATGAACTATCGTCAGGCAGTACATTCACCACCTTAACACACTGCTTCTTACACACTCACACAGTCAAACACCTCGTTGTGCCCTCTAGCCCCTCTTGGTATTAACCAGAAGCCTCCTTGTGGGCTCAGTAACAGCAGAGCAGAGGGTCACTTACAATCTTTCCTGTAAAGCTTGGTGAGGTTATTGATCTTGATTTAGTCAACAGAGCACATCTGGCTTGATGGATGATGCCAGACGTTGGATCATAAATAACCTGAGTCAAAGCCATCCCACCCCAGTCCGTCTGTCTGTCTGTCTGCTTCAACATTTGGGTCTATAACTGCACTCACAAACACGTACGCTTTACTTTGATTTAATGTCAGTCCCCCAGAAATCTCATCAGCAATCTACTCATCTGCTCCCACCACCCTTTCCTCCCAAATCTTGTTTACTTCTCACACTGCAGTCATCACACACATATACAAACACACACACACTGAAAGCTAAATTCTGTTGGCTCTGGTGTTGTATCATCTTTTCAAAGGTATGTTTCAGGTCAGTGGGCATATTGACTTGGTGCCAACCTGAAAGACGGTAAAAAGAGGGTAGAGGCATAGGAAAACGGCCGGACTGTATGTGGAGGTTTTGAATTTAAAATGAGCCATAAACCCACCAGGCCTCAATTTTTTATAAGGCTGGTGAGGACATATGAAGCCATTTCATACCATTAATAATGTTGTAAGTTGGATGTTGTGTGAAGAGCAGATAAGTCAAAATTGATTGGATATGGGCTGTGGGCTTTTAAGGGAAAGCATCCGTTAAGTCTCTCTTTATTTCTTTCGTTGTACTATGAGCTAAGTAATGATTAATTTTTATCTGTATTTTTTCTCTTTTACTACTGCTCTTTTACTAATGCTCATTCTTAAATCTGTACTTCTCTGTTAAAACCCAAACATAAAGATTTTGCCCATGAACACTATGTCCTGTCGTTCCGCTGATTTAATAACAAGTTAGGCTGTCTACTAACTTGTTATGCACTTGAACCACTCACTGTATTTTCTCCCATTGACAAATAGAGCACAGGATTATACCAATTTTACTTGGCCAATACACAGGCATTGTTTTGTTATTTAACGGCCTAAAGACTAACATGAATGCTCTTCCCCCTCAGTGTTATGGAGGGATTTTATATTTTAATAAGGGCTATCTAATAATGTGTTTTGAAAGAATGATAAGCAATCTCTGACTGCTGTAGAGATTAAAATATTTAATTTATGTTTCATTCAAGCTGTGTCCTCTGACAACTTAACTGTTGTCAGCAATGTCATATTGCCAGAAGCCCCCTGCCTGCCTTATCTGGTAAAATGGACCACTGAACCTGAGCATTCACTTTCTCTCCTGTTTTTCAGTTTTTAATCTAATGCTGCTGCACCTAGTCTGTTAAAACTCACCGCACCGTTCTCTTTCTCCTTCTCTGTATTCCCTCTCCTGCTTCATCTCTTATCCCTTTATCTCAACCACATCACTGTAGTCCTATTTCCCGTCCAACCTCCACCTGTCTCATATTGCTCAAGGGATACAGTTATGTTTGGCTCCTGTGACTACTTCTCCTATGATTGGGTTCTCATCTCTATGTTTTAATCCTTCACATGCCACCCCCAGCTGTGCGTTTTGAATCCTTTATAAAGTTTGTCTGTCCACAGCCATCGGTATGTTTATGACCTGAAATTAAACTTTGTCTTGGTGGTAATTTTCTTGGAATATGGGTAAAGCAAAAGCCTGTTCTCCACAAAAAAAGAAAAACCCACCTCAAATGGGCATAATTTGTTGAGAAATTTTGGTCCTTTTTGGTACTCTGACCATGACCCTGAGTTGGATTAAGCAGGTATAGAAAATGGATGGATGGATGGATGCTGTTTCTAGAGTGTCACTCCAGAAATTACACTCAGTTGCTTCATTGTTCCAGAAATACAGACTTTCTGAGTTACTAGTCCTCAGAAGGCATCAGAGGACAGAGGAACATATGGAGCCTCGAAAGAGGAATCCAGTGGCTACCCTCTTCATAGACAGTGCTGACAGCTGCAGTAATAAACTCTATATTACCACTCCTGGCAGTTTGTGTCACATTAAATCATATGTACAACTTATATTATTTAGCACATTGCTACAACTTTTGTGTGCACAAAATACAGTATAATGTGTTGTTATCAGATTGTATTGCTAGCCTTATCAGCAAGCTCAACAATAATCAAATCCTGCTGGTTTTCTAACTTCATTCCCAGCTCTGATTTACAACCTCCAAGACTAATGAAATGCAGAATAAGGTCCAAATGAACAAATCACAACAGCTACTGGATATGAATTGCCGTCAAATTTTGTTGCAGACATACAGTATATTGTTAAAAGTGTCAACTGTCAGTAGTATGACAAAGTGGAAGCGATTGGGAACGACAGCAACTCAGCCTTCATAACTTATTAAGTGCTACGTAAAATGACAGATGTCAGATTAGCTCAAGAACAGTTCATAGAGAGCTTCATGGAATAGGTTTCCATGGCCGAGCAGCTGCATCCAAGCCATACATAACTAAGTGCAATGAAAAGTGTCTGATCTAGTGGTGTAAAGCACCCGCCACTGGATTCTAGAGCAGTGGAGACGCATTCTCTGGAATAACAAATCACGATTCTCCATCTGGCAATCTGATGGACGAGTCTGGGTTTGGCGGTTGCCAGGAGAACGGTACTTGTCTGACTGCATTGGACCAAGTGTAAAGTTTGGTGGAGGGCGATTATAGTGTGGGGTTGTTTTTCAGGAGCTGGGCTTGGTCCCTTAATTCCAGTAAAAAGGAACTCTGAATGCTTCAGCATACCAATAGATTTTGGACAATTTCATGCTCCCAACTTCATGGAGATAGTTTGGGGATGGCCCCTTCCTGTTCCAACATTGTTCCAGTGCACAAAGCAAGGTCTATAAAGACATGGATGAGCGAGTTTGCTGGGGTAGAACTTGACTGGTCTGCAGAGAGTCCTGACCTCAACCCGATAGAACACTTTTGGTTGGGAAGTCGCAAAGTAAGATTTTCATTACCCAATAATAACCACTGTGTCTGTTACTGTGTACAGTATATGACAAATAAACATCTTGAATCTTGAATCTTTGGGGTGAATTAGAGCGGAGACTGTGAGCCAGGCCTTCTCGTCCAACATCAATGTCTGACCTCACAAATGCACTTCTGGAAAGATGGTAAAAAATGATCATAAATACACTCCTAAACCTTGTGGAAAGCTTGCCCAGAGGAGTTGAAGCTGTTATAGCTACAAAGGGTGAGCCGACGTCATATTAAACTCTTTGGATTAATAATGGGATGTCACTTAAGTTCATATGCGTGTAAAGGCAGATGAGCAAATACTTTTGGCAATTTGATGTGTAGATGAACCCCTTCTGACTTTGGAAACCCCTTGATTTCTGTTAGAAAGTCCCCTAAGAGGACTTTAATTTTTAATTAGTTTTCAGTTTAAGCATACTAACGTAAACACTGAACTTTTTTAACTACTTTACCTCAATCTGTTAAAATGTGTTTATGTGAATTGTAATGTATTGTATAAGGCTGAAAAGATGTACATACAGGGACCCCCAGCTGCTGAATGGTTGAGTTTCATAACTAATTAAGTGCTATTATGTATGCATTATTTTAATTCCTTTCATCAGTTGACAGTACCTGGTAGGTACAATGTTAAATTACAGTTGTCTCAAAGATCAGTGTTTGTCAAAAGTTCACATTTCTGATTATTCCAATATGCCTTGAAAGAAACAATGACATCTTTAAAGTGAGGATAAACAAGATCTAGATGAAAAATGATGACCTCTGCCACAGTCAGTGTGAAAGTGTTTTTACTCAAAACATTGATAATGAATCACGTGTGTGCAAAGGTGTGTACTGACCTGCCTCTAAGGTGTCAAATATTGTGGGAGAATGATCAGAGTGAAGGAGTGTTTATTTTTTATTAGATGTGAGTATGTGGGAATTAAGATTGTGATATATTATTAAACCTCAGAAGCTTCTTTTCCACAGGAGAATACATGCACATACACACTCATGTCTTTGAACAAATCACCAATGAAAAATCCTTCTCTATCTGTCTGTAGTTGTCACGGAAATGACAGATGTGACAGCGGGAGACCAGAGTTGTATTATGGGGTGTTTGGAGTTGTTTGACAAGCAGAGCGTTACCTAATCTTCTGCCTGTTTGTTGTTTGTTTGCACAGACTTATCTCCTGGGAATCATCATTTCCATATGTGGGAATGTCCTCATCAGCATTTCACTCAACATACAGGTAATAATCCAGCCGTACAACAGACGCTCAGAACACTGCAGGCATGTAATGTCTTTGAAATGAAAATTCATTTTTCTACACTGTTGCTAGACTGCCTTTTTCCCGATAGTTTGCTTTCTCAGAAACAAAATCTCTGAACCTACCCTTTTCAGCAGGCTCTGTGCAGCAGAATGACTGTGTGAAATGGCTGTAAGGCCTGTTTAATTTTCAATTAACCCAACTTGATTTAAATTTGAAATTGTGACTTGCAATACATTTTACCAATTAAGTTTTGTGCAAAGTCTGGGCCTGGTGAAGCATTTACATTCTTTTCTAAGCTACATGCTGTGAAATTAGTATTTTGAGAGTCATTATAATTTATTAACTAAAACAAAGGTTTTGAGGACTTTTCCAAAAAGAAACAAACAAAAAAGAAAAACACAGGCAAAACAATATATAATGACCATTGCTTTTCTTTAACTGTGTGGATGTGATAATACTAGTATATTGTCCTGTATGCTCAGTTGCACTTTGTTTAGCAAAACACTGTTTGTGACAGCTTCAACTAGATGTGAAAAACTCTGAATAAGGCTACTGATGATTAATTATTAGGCACTTTAAGCTACCAGAGATAGAATTGTTCATGAATATGAAGTATAGTTTCTATTGGTATCAGGATTGTACAACTTCCACTTCATTGAATTGCTTAATTGGTGTCAGACTTGGTCTCAGATTAAACGCTAATCAGGAGAGAATGTTGCGGTATGTTTAGCTTCTTGTGACAGCCATTGTTGTCCTTTATTATCTCTTATATTACATCTTTTTCTCAGGCTTTTTAGGTCGTGTTTGCCTTTGTGAGTCTGTATGTTGTCATCTAAGTGCTGTTTTAGTTTATGCAACTCTCCACTTAATCTGGCTGATGGTCTCCTGTTACCCCTCTTCCCAACAGAAATATGCCCATGTCCGTCAAGCTCAGCGTGGCTCCAAGCCTTATTACACCTCTGCACTGTGGTGGTCCGGCGTGGTTCTCATGGGTGTCGGGGAATTGGGGAACTTTGCTGCCTACGGCTTTGCCCCAGCATCACTCATAGCCCCACTGGGCTGTGTGTCTGTTATAGGTGAGTGTGATCTTTTTTCCCTCATACATAATCCATGTCCATTGGGGGATGAATAGAAAAATACTCTATTCATCCCCCAATGGGGGAAATTCAAATTAGTCAAGTAGCTCAAAAAAAAAAATATATATATATATATTTACAATGATTGCATATTAACAAGAACAACAACAACAACAATAATAATAATAATAATAATAATAATAATAATACAAATACTACTACTACTACTACTAATAATAATAATAAATGATGAAATAAATCAATTTGAGAAGTACATGTCAGCAGTCACTGTTAAAAAGCCTTATGGCTGTGGGAACAAAGGACCTTCTGAACCTCTCAGTCCTGCAGCGCAGAGAGATGAGCCTCTCACTGCAGCTGCTCCTCTGTCCTGTCAGGATGCTGTGGAGAGGATGTTTATTATTCTCCATCACAGAATACAATTTCCTCCTCATCCATTTCTCCACCACAGCACTGAGAGGGTCCAGCCTTCTGCCTACAACAGAACCAGCCTTTTTCACCAGTTTGTCCAGGCGCCTACAGTTTCTGTCTGTAGTGCAACTCCCCCAGCAGACAGCAGCAGAGAACAGTGCACTCTCAACGATAGTGTGATAAAACATGCACATCATATCACTGCAGACATTGAAGGACCTGAGCCGTCTCAGGAAAAAGAGACGGCTCTGGCCCCTCCTGTACACTGCGTCTACGTTGGCAGACCACTCCAGTTTATTATCCAGCATTAGATTATTATAAAAAATGTATTTATCAGGAGCTTTATTGTTAAACAAAGACAATGCTTTCAGTCATTCCAGAATGTTACTGGACATCAAGCCTGAATGTTAAACAAAACAAAAACTAGTTTGATTCTCTCAGAAAACTGTAGTGAGTGCACAGTTATTGGGTAACTTTAGGGAGCGCTTTT
Organism: Odontesthes bonariensis; assembly: GCF_027942865.1. Classification (NCBI taxonomy): domain Eukaryota; kingdom Metazoa; phylum Chordata; class Actinopteri; order Atheriniformes; family Atherinopsidae; genus Odontesthes; species Odontesthes bonariensis. Next base: position 9,032,217 of record NC_134510.1, read on the forward strand.
CCTTGCTTGTTTAATTATTATTGACTTTTAGAGTAAATGTAACAATCAAAACTAAATTTCTCAGTGCGAGTTAGCTGAGGGTGTGTTGCTGGTTAAGCGGTGGAGATCTTGTACCTATATTTGAAGAAAATACCTTCCAGAAACTGGCAATATGTTTAAGTTCATTTAAAGTCTGTATGCAGCCAACAAAGGTCCGGCAAGTTCATCCTGAACGTTGACCTTTACTTGTACCCACTCTCCACCCCACTGGTTCCTGACTTGAGGCTCATTCATTCATCTTTAACTCATCTTTCCAAATAATTTGTTTGCAGGTAGTTGGCTGAATCTTCAGCTTGGCAATCATATCAAGAGTTTTATTTTGGTTTGTGTGTGGGTGTGCATTTTAGCCTACTGTACCTCTTCCATGTCACTGAGTACTTCACAAGTAGTTTTCACCATTTATTTTGTTTTTTTCTTCTTTTTTTTATTTGATTGCTCAGATCAGAATGGTCATATATCAACAATTTAAGAGTGTTGCAGCTGTCAGGCATTTTGCAATTTTTGGCTTGTCAGTATCAGTTAAACCTTTTTTTTAACCCAAATATATCAGATTATACATCAGATTTGCTGTATTTCACTCATTGTACTATGACCTAAGATATTGTAGTGTATAAGGGATGGTCGCCTTCAAACGGCCTATGTGTAGAGGGTAAAGGAAGAACTCTGCTGACACAGATGTGGTCAAACACAGAAGTATTTTATTGCCAACCTAGTCTGTGTCAGAATTACAGAATGATGGAACAAATCTGGAGAGATCCTCGGAGCCTGAAAGTCTGTGTCATCTCTCCTCCACTGAGGGTGCTTCTCCCCTTATGTAGGGTAAACCTTGCCCTCTTTGGTGACCCTGGGTGAACTCGGTAGACAGGCTAAAAGATATATGTGTATGATTATATCCCAGGTGTGGCTGTCCTGGACATTCTTAACTGAGGGAATTAGGCATGGGGTGTTAAGGGGTGTTTCTCCAGATGTTTATGTTTACCATTATTCATCTCCTGTCTGAACACACTGAACCTGATGCACTTCTGAACCTCTGCTAAGTGTCAGACACTACAGTATACCAATAAAAAGACTTTTAAGAAATAGATTTGTTGATGTGCTTTGGAACGTGTGTCGCATGACCCAATTTTGGACAAACTTTTGCTGCTGGACAGATGCCCTCATGTTTGACTCTAGAATACTTAAGTACATAGAGTTCATGGTCAGTCAATGGCATGAACCAACTGCCATCTTGACTGCTTGTTTCTTGTACTATCTGCTGTATTTGACCATGCACCTTTGTTTCTCTTGTTTTTTCTATTGTCTGTATTCAGTTTTTGACATCTCCTGCAACACTGTTTGCAGAAGTAATATTTTTTCCCTTAATCAAGCAATTGTGGCCTAATTTAGTCTTTCCTGCTTTAATATCTAGCCACCTCCTCACAAGAGAGTTTCACTCATTTTGCATCATATATAGCTTATTGTCTTCTTTTTGAGTATCCAGCTTGTGAGATTAATCTCCAACCCTGGAGCTGATAGAGGGAGCGTAGAGACCCATTTTATCCTGGGTCTGTAAAAAAGTCTGTTGCAGACATTGGAACCTACAGAACCAAGGCAGAGCTCAATCCAGAAGGAGAACATGTCGGGGGAACCACTTCAACACGGCATGCGTTTGAGCCATTCTTGTCCCACCACTACCTCACAGTGGGAAAATGTCTCCTCAAGGTGTTATCACCCCCGCATTCAAAGAATTTAAGAAGTTTAATTTGATCTTTTAAAGTTAAATGTGTTCCAACTTATTCTTTAAGTTGGAACACTTAAAGAATAAGTTGGAACGATTACCTTAATGATATGACATTCTTTTACATTCTCTTAACATTCATTCATGTATTTCAGTATTTTCATTTTCATCACACACCACATATCTGAAATAGTTTATCCTCACACAAACAGTCACAGCATGGCATTAATGTATTATGTAGTCCCTGTTTTTAGTAGTCATTTCAGTAAGACATGGCAATTTATTGATCAAAATACGTTTATTAATCAAATGGCCCCTTCTGGATTAATTGATTGATATTATTAATTTGTTAATTTACCATTACCACCTCACATATTAACTTAGGCCTGTAGAGTCTGAGATATACCATTTATTTTTATTCATTTTGCAGTTTCTCTGTGAATTGCACAGTCTGACCTTGGTGTGAACTTGCTGTGTCTTAGTGGGACAGTTTATTGTTTACTGTGAATAGTATTTGTCACTGTAGAATGATGGACTCCAGATTGTTTGGGATTGGCTCTATAACCTTTCCATAGATTAACGGGCAGCAACAGTTGCCTCTATAAGACCAGCAAAGTGCCAAGAGTTCTGCTTTTATAGAGTTGCTCACACTTGCTGATGACCAGGTAAGTGGATTTTATTAGCGGCACCTGGCTGCTACTTACCATCTTAATTCAGTGCATTTTATTTCTCCACACACTGCTTTTGCATTTTTGCATTGGTTTTTATTAAATAGATAATTACACAGTATAATTTGCCTCTTTGTCCAAGGTTTTATTCATCTACAGTAAATGTAAGACCTGAAAAGGACTTTTTTCATTTTTATAAATATTATTATTATGTCCTCGTATGTAAAAGCTTAGGATCAAAAGAGGGTGTACTTTCTTTTTTACCTGACTATAACTTAACCTCGTTGAAATTTTAAGTATACAGAGACATGCCTTTAAAAAACCTCCAACTGTTGCTTTGAGAATGAATGTGACACATTTAGCCACTGAGTCAGTGAATGTTGCAGTATTTTTCAATTCTAATCTCACATCCAGTTCTGGACCCTAAATTTTAATCAACTTTTCAAAATATATACGGTGTCAGGAAGCCTAATTACTTCTGACATCATAAGTTCAATAGTTCTCTCCAGAAATTAGGGTTTTTATGACGTAGCCTACAGTTTTTACCAAAGATGTCATGAGTAAAGTCAGATTCATTAGCCAGTCAAAACACGGCCTGCCCACTTGCTACAGCTGCCAGCTGCTCTGTGTAAACACTCTAAATACAGGTTAAACATCGAACAGGTTCACTTCTCACCTCCTGCCACCCATCACTCACTGCGCTGGAGGTGGTGGTGAGTCAACAATATTAATGGCAGCTATTACCCCAGCACTTCAAACGATTTTTCTTCAGCCCCGTCTTGCAAGTGGATGGATAAAGGACTAAACAAAACCACAAATCTTGCTAAGAAGGCTGCACCTCTTGTTCATTACTTGAAAAATGCCTTTGCAACTATAACAAGGTTTCAGCAATATGGACTTTTCAGAGCAGCAACCTCTTAATGCATAATCAGTGTGTATAAATCAGACCTTACCGCAGGCTATAACAATTTCTGCTCTCAATTTCGATTTAATATTCATCCTTATAAAAAGCGTTGATTGTTATACACTTGTTGAGTGTACAACAATATTACACAGCTCAAGTTTGTCTTAAAGAGCATCTTGACCAATTTATTCAGCAGAGATAAAGAGGGGAAAGGAAGAGTAAGGAAAGGAAGATGTCTGCAGTTATGACATTCTCTGTCCTCACAGCTACCAACTGAGGCTGAGGGGTGTGTCAGTGTGCCATCACTAATCGTGACTCCAACTCTCATCTCACGCTGACTCACACAAAAGGAAATAAACAAACACACACACACATTCCTACAAGATTTATGCATAACTGTAGTGATGTATTAAAAAAAAAATCTCCCAAGTCTGACAGATTTTGTCCATCTGAGATGCTCCTTTGGCTTACACACACACAAACACGCACACTAGCCTCCTGCTGTGCTGTTTTGCTTCTTTTCCAAGAGCTGTGTGACGGCCCAGAAGGGGGGCACAGACTGTAGGATGCCTTCAGTGAGTAAACGAGAGGAAACTGAGTGGCTGGTTGGGTAGAGGAGGGAATAAAAAAGGCGTCTAGAAGCAGAAAGGGGAGTTGTTGTGGTGGGAGCAATAAAATGAAGAGGAAAGGATGCGACAAGAGAAGACAAATGAATGGAATGACAACAGACAGAGGTATATGAATAGTGGAAAGCAGATGTTCGGAAGGAAAAGGAAACGATCAGGAGAGCTGATGATGCTGCTGTCATCCGCCTGTCCATGCATGTCACACTAGCACTCAGACACTCCATGGAGAGTAATTACTGCTGTCCTGTCCACAGAGCTCCCTGTATTTGGAATGACAGCATCTTCCCAGTGTTGCTGTATGGAGCAGAGCATCAGCTCTTTCTTTTAGATACCATGTCATCACATTCAAAGGGGGAGGAATGCTGGCACGATGGAAATGGACAGAAACCTACAGGACGAGGATCACTCGCAGATTGTAGACCTGCGACACTGAATCGTTAAGATGAGTTGTTAACACAGAGTAAAGCGGTCAGATTTGACAAGTTTAGATTTTTTTTAGTTTTGATTAAGAAATGTTAAAAATGATGAATACTTGACACAAAGGTTTTATTTCTGAAATGTTTGATGTGTCATTTGAGCTGAGTATTGAATATAAAATTTATTCCAAACGCCTGTACACACATTTTGCCTATTGCTCAATAGTTTCTGTAAGTCTGCCTTAATATTTCCACGAGACAAAAGAGCCCACATGCATAACCTGCAAAAAGCTTTTACAATTGAAATTCTCTAGGACACGACGGGCAACAAGCCGCTTTTATCTGTTCGTGTCACATCTCTGTGGTAAAAGAATGCCAGACACGGTGTATTTTCCCACTGGGAGGTTCTTGTTTCACATCAGAGAGACCATGTATCGAAGCAGTACTGATCTGATGCACACTCACATGCAACTCAACTCACACGCACACGCACACACACACACACACACTCAGAAGCAGTGACACAACTGCATCCCCCAGAGGTTCCTGTTGCCACATTTCTCATTTTATCAAGCTGTGTGAATCTCACTTTGCTACGTGTTGCTATGGTTACTTGTTAGATCCAGCTGGTCCCAGAGGCAAAAGAGCAGTCCTAAATGTGTATGTGAACGTGCTCGCAGTATGAAATATTTAACAAGTTACTCTTTCATCAGATTATAAAGGAGAGTCTTTATTAACCTCCAATTTGCCTGAAGTGTCTCATCATCCTTTCAGAAGACAAATATTAAACTGATCTGCATAAAGTAGAATGAACACACATTGCAAGAGAGGAAATCATCATCTTTAAGAAAGTTTTTTTGAATTTGATAAAGCTGCTTGCCGCTTGAATTTATTGTCTAAAATCTTCCTTCTGATAATAACATTTCCAACAAATGTACAATTCTCCCTGTGTTTGATATCACTGCTTAGAACAACTGTCTTTGCATATACAGTAATTCCACAGTATGTGTGCAACACCGTCTTTGGTAGCTAATCTCCTTGTGAGTGTTGCAGGGCTTGTGTACAAGCTCAAACAACCTGTGTTTTTGTTTTCCAGTATTTTCCAGCAATTTTTCCATTCATTTAGTCTCCATCAATGTGCCATCTCCTGCTCTCCCCTCTTACTGGCTGGAATTAATGCAACACCTATCAGCAAGCACAACCGCCACAACTGAAATTTTTTTTTAAATATAGCCATATTCCAACAAATGATGTAAGATTAGCTTTCAATGTGGTTGTTAAGTGTTGAGAAACTCCTACAGCAATGTTATATAAGCTGACCTCCTCCCTAGTTGCCATTATATTTCTTTTTGCCTCCCTGTCCACTGCCTTATTTGTCTTGTTTGTTTTTCTGTCTCGGGCAATTTGTCTGCCTGTGTGGCCATCCATCTGTGTATCTGCCTGTTTGTTAGCATGTCTGCATGTCTGCATGCATATCTACCCGTCTCGCTACTCTTCTCTGTGACAGCTAAATGCAGAGAGTATCTTTCCTCCTCCGTTCGGCTCATATCCCGGAAAAACATTTTGAAGATTAATCTGAGGCTTAGTTCTTGTGAAACTGATTGCTTTTCACCATCTCAAATTTTGACAATGATACTGATGAACGTCTTCATGAAAAATGTGGCAGGGAATAGCATCTTTGCACATTTTGATGCCTGCATTATGAGAATCTAATGAGTTCCATTTATCTAAGGACGGTGACAGATTTGATCATACTGATCAATATAGATATTTCAAGCATTCTGAGTGTTTTGTGTACATGCAGTTCAGGTGCACAGTATTAACATATATCTACATACAGTTTGTGTGTAAAGATAACATATAAGACAAATTATGGAGGCAAAGATTCATGTGAGGTTATTGTTTTTTACATGCTTTTTTTAGAGCTATATTGTGTGGAAATATCGTGATGTTGTAGGATGACTGTTCATGGAGACTAAACTAACTCTTTATATTTTAACTTCTCAGCCAGCGCTGTCATATCTGTGGTTTTCTTGAAGGAAACAGTGCGCGCCTCTGACATAGTTGGTAAGTAAACACTGAGTCAGAGGACTCAAACACAATCCAGTGAGATTGTTAATTTCATGTCTTTAAAACTGACCTCACAGGAAGGGGGAAAAAAAACTGGCAAGAGTCACACTGAATTCCATTTTAACATGGTATCTACTGTGTAAATGGAGATAAATTTTGATAGCTTTATTTTTTCTGGCATTTCGAAACAAAAAGGTATGCCAAGCTCAGACCTAATTATGATGTTGTTGCATGAAAAGCTATTGTTTTCCATGACAGTTTGTTGACTCTGGTGCTGCTGTAAGCGGTATGATTGTCATGGCCACAATGACCATCCCAACCGCTGGTTTGGAAAATCATATCAGCACCACACAGCTTTGGGTATTGTTGGTTCTCCAAATAAAATAGCTAGAATTTCTACCATTGTTGACTGCCATTATTGGTCAAATATTGGAAACATTTAATTGTTGAAAAAAAGAGCCACATTTATAACTGAGGAAATCATTGCAAGCTAAATTTGTTTTTCAGCAATATATTTTTTTTTTCCATAGTACCTCCTTCTTATTTCACAATTTGTAAACACACGAGGCACAATTCATTTTTAACTGAAAGAGGCCAGTGAGGTAAACGTCAATGTTATATATAATTTTACACTTACCCAGAAATCGAGAGAAGTGTCTTTTAAAAAAGGCAATTCATGGATTACTAGCGAAGCCACAGAATTGGTATGCAAAGTTCCTCTATCAAACCAGCAAAAGAAAAATGTTTTACCACAATTTCACCTTTCTGCTCTCTTTCTTCCATAGGTGGCACATTGGCAATTACAGGAACATACGTCCTGGTGACCTTTGCCCCCCACAATTCCACCCACATCACAGCTCATCTGGTCCAGTACTATGCTGTCAGCTGGCACTTCCTGCTTTACCTTGTGTGTAATCCTTTAAACTCTCCTGCCAGAGTTTAATAATCCATGATACTGTCCAGGCATTTTAAGCACTGATGGAAGATGAGAATGCTCTTAAAATTATAGCCATTAATGGGTTTAAATTTTTAATTTGACTCCATACAATGTGCTGTCAACAGAGAAAAACTTAGTAAGTAATTCCCCATTTTATCTTTGAATGCAGAACTTTATGTTGTTCCTGTCACTGATGATTGCAGTTTACTAGCTGTTTTTGGACTTGTTGTCCAGCTACAGGATGAAATTATAATTGGTCAGATTCCTCCTTCTTAATTATGTCTTTGTCAAAGTGTTTAAGCGCAGCTGATGGTTAATCTGAAGAGCAACCTAACTTATTCTCACACCTATGGAAGATCTTCTATTTAGAATAGAATAGAAAAAGACTTTATTCATTATCCATACTTTATTCGTCATCTTCTATTCATTCACCACGGGGGGAATTTAAAAAAAGATGTGCTTGTTCTTTGAGCTTTTTTTGTTTTGTACTTTGTTTTTGTTTTTTTGTAAAACAAACAAAAAAAGAAATACTGCCATCACCTTATTTTCTGTGCTTTAACACTCATGCACATACTCTCCTAGTCCAATATCACTTCAGGCAGCGATGGCATAAACATAGTCGTTGCCACAGTGACAGATATGAAGCACAGAGCTGAGCTTAAAAACAGTTTCTCTCAAAACCTACTCATCACAAAAATATTCATTTTGGCTCCAAATGTTTTCTTGGTTACAAACGTACCTCAGATGGTGTTTTATGGAGTCTTACTGCATTAGGAGGTCATATCCTGCTGCTTTTCCAATGATGCAGGCTCTCCGATACACTCTGTTTCCTACCTTTCCAATTAAAACTCAGCTTGTACAAATACAGTGTGTTGTGTAATATTAGTGTGAGGAGAAACAACCAGCACTGTTTTTTTGTTCAAGAGTCTTAAACCTAGGATCTCTTAAAGATAGATTAATTGGTAGAAGTCTGAACACTGCAGAGGATTTATACCGTGTTGTTTCTCTGACACATCTTCATTTATGAAATAACATAGAAACAACCCACCCATGGGAAAAAAAACATGTTCTATGTTGAGATGTTCTTCCAAATCTTGATTATTCCAATTTCTATTTTATGTAAAAAGTTATCTGAAAATAACAGCAGTGTCATCACTGTGTTTTTCAAGGCAAAACACTCCTGAATCTGGCCCTAAATTATCAACCAGTCCTAACACTTGTAGAGACAAAAGCAGCAACTGCGTGAAAAACTAAAGAGAAATGGTCATGCAGAAAAATACAACTGGACAGCTGCAAAGACAGAAGTTTTTAAATGGGGATTGTCTTGTTTCCTCTGGCATCAGAGATTGATGAAACGTAAAGGGATCTGCCGGCAAAGGAACAACCTCTAACGAGTATGGGATTATCTTTAGCTGGTGATTAATCAGAGGAATTGAAATATCAATTGCTGATTCCTCATTATTTCCAGAGGTCACGGCATCATGCAATCTGGAAAGACAGTTTGGTGTCTTTCACAGTGTGTGTAGGGTGGGCAGGTATATCTGCCATTAATGTGCAAGGTACTTGTCAGTCCATTTCCACACAGAATATTATACATTTTGAAATTAGCCTTTTATTTAGCTTACGACACCAAGATGATATGGAGAGACATTTAAAGGTCAACCTGCCCTTTTATCCTTAATACTGCTGTTGTGCTTCTTTCTTAGTCTTCATCCTGAATGCTATTTAACTCAAGGACAGCCCCAGGCACTTCTCATTAAAGACAAGAAATTCATTTAATTTTTCTGCCACAGTCATTTGTTTCAATTAAAATGTAGTATTCACTGGCTGCATTTTGCACTGTTATGTTATACAGAGAAGACAGCGAGTACAAGTGAAGCTCAAATTTTTTATATAAAAATGTCAATAAGATTTTGAAGAGATGGAACCCACATTACTTGTATAACCCTCTTCTGCTTTCTCTCAACAGTTTATAGAGGTCATCCTCTTCTGTATACTTCTCTATCTGTACAAGATGAAGAAAGTGAAGCACATAGTCATTGTGATGCTGCTGGTGGCTCTGCTCGGTATGAAAAACTAGAAGTTGTCTAAATGAGGGCAGAGGTTGTGAATTAAGCCATTTTCTGTCATCAGAGGTTGTCTTGTTGCCAGGTTACAAAAATGGACCTCTGCTCCGCTATAATTTCTGTAAAAGGATGGGTAGAGAACAATGGGGGGGGGGGGTACTGTAACTCTAATGAACTGACACCACAATGTAATAAGAACAGATGTGGTATTTCTTAATTTCAGCAAGCCTTACAAATACTAAAATTATCGGGTGTCTCTTTGTGGTTGCAGCCTCTCTTACAGTCATCTCAGTCAAAGCGGTGTCAGGTATGATCACTGAGTCGATAAAAGGCCAGCTGCAGCTCATCTACCCCATCTTCTATGTCATGCTTGTCGTCATGGTGGCGTCCTGCGCATTCCAGATCAAGTTAGTCAAGCTTTCTTCTCTCAACCCCTGTATGTATATTTTTTTGGTCCTTTCTTTGAGCTTCTAGTATCTACGTCCAAATCTCATGTTCACCACAGACTAAATGTTACTCTGGCTATTTAGTTCCTGAATGTTTAGAACTTTATGAGAATATTCCTCAGCAACGCCTTCAGTGTAATAGTGGAGGAATAGGCTACTAAATGGTGCATCTGTCACAAAGTCGCTTTTTAATGTGTCTCTTAAATCTCATACCTTCTACAGATTTCTCAATCAGGCAATGAAAATGTTTGACGCCACAGAGGTGGTTCCGATCAACTTTGTGTTCTTTACTGCAAGTGCCATTGTTGCAGGTAGGCCAGATGCAAAGCTCTCAGTCTCTCAGAGTTAATCCTCACTTACTAAACTTTTCTTCACTGACTTTTTCAGCTGAAAGAATAAGTCAGGTGACATACTGTATTTTTCTAATGTCAGCGAACCCCGTGAAAACCAAAGCAATGATCCATTCCCTACTTTTCAATGCATCATTTAGTAAAACCATTATGTTAAGTGACATGATTTTGATGCCTGTTTATTTCGAGTCAGCCCCACGAAGCCTGTATTGTTCTTATGGCACAAACAAACATCAGCAAACCAAATCGGCTGCTTAAAGTCCCCAACTTATTTATAACTCTCTCATGTTGAATTGTATTTGCCTAAATTACAATGGCCAATTATTTTTTCAACAAGACTTAGTCTAAAGACATGCTTTTGTAGGCTTCTCTAGATGGGATGTAGTGCCACTTGGATCAAAATGGTAACATCAGCATCTACTAATACATTATATTCAAAAATAATAATTAAAAAATGTTGATCTGAAGAAGGTCTAATGCTCACAGTCTTTATTTAGCCTGCTGTTTAATAACCACTACAATTAAATACTAGCATGCACAGATGAGGTTAAAGAGAATGTAATTTTTTCTTTTGCAAGTATTTGGTTACAAGTACTTTTTTCAAAGACATTCACTTGAATAAATGGTGCAGACTAATTGCTGGGTCTTTTAGTCAGGTCTCATTATCATGCAAACATTTTTTTACACTTATCTGTAAATGGGCCCACAATAACAATAACATTTTCAATACTTGCATTTGAAATAAGCATTATCATGATAAGGTATTAAGGTATTCTTGTGTTGTCAATTTGATACATACAACTTCTGACAACAACTATTGAATCGGCACTCTAGTTGTCAACGTCTTTTTTAAAGAGAATAATTTAAAAAAATCATAGAAATAACACAAAATGATTTCATTTATCAGAACATTCTGGCTTTGTAAAACAACAACAAAATCAAATACAATTGCTGGAATTTTTTGGGCCTTTTTTTTCTCTTTTCCTTTTTTAAATTGATCGTTAGGAAACAATTGTGAAATCACCTTGCCTTTCTAAAACAAATGCCAGCTCAAGTCTGAATATGTAAATGAGACTTCAGATAACACAGAGTTGTTACACCTGGCTGACTGGCAGGAAACACAATCAAAGAGAGCTGTCAGTGGAAACAATGGAACGGAATTATAAAACTCTTTAAAGGAGCTAACTCAACTCGGAGTGTGTTCTTCCCAGTCAGGCTCAAATTTGGCGCACGAACAAAGAAAATAGGAGAGGTATAAAATAGAGGCATAAGGGTAGACCAAAGAAGATGTCAAAGCATCAAAAAAGGAAAATGCACAAGAAAATAAATAAAACAAACGGCTGGACAGAAACAGGAGTCTGTGTTTTTGTGACTAAACTGCAAAAAAATTTCAGAAACTAATGGGATCCAGAAAAGCCAAATCTAAACCATCACCTACACCTAAAGAGAAGAAAACAAGGTTACAGTGGGCTAAAGAGAATCAGTCATGGACTGTGGATGATTGGATGAAAGTGATATTTGGGTCTGTATTGGGCAAGAAGATGATGCTGGAACCTTTATTTGGTGCAGGTCCAATGCAACATAGAAACATGAGCTCCTGAAGAAAACGTGCAAATTTCCACAGTCACTGATGGTATGTGGTGTCAGGTAAAGGACCAGGGGAGATGGCATGTCATTACCTCTACATTATATACAAAGTTGCACATTTAAATTTTGGACACGTTTCTCATTGCATCAATCAAAGGGGGGTTTGGTGATGCTGAGGTCATTGTTCAGGATAATAATGCATCTTGCCACAGAGCAAAGAGCTTTCAATTTTTTCTTCAGGAAAGACACATTAACTAAATGACATTGCAGGAAAACTGATTTTTTTAATTATCCATGACAAGGCTCCATCCTGTAAAGCTGATCTGTCAACTGCGATCCAAGAGAGCCAGAGCCTGATTGATAAAGAATATTGGTCTTCATTAGTGAAGTATACGTCTCAAATGATTAAAGCCATCATAAAAGTCAGAGGAGTTCATAAAAAAACAAAACAGTGTTGATATTTTTGTTTTATCATGGTTTCACTTAATGACAGAAAAAAATATATATCAATTGAATTTTTTTGAGTTGTGTTTCATAAAGCCAGAACATTCAGCTGATAAATAGTTGTGCTTCCTGCCAGTCCTATCTTTTTCTCAAGAAAATTAAAAAAAAAAGTCTAAATGAACATCCTCCAAGAGTAGAGATGCCATAATTTTTGCAGGGGATTGCAACTCTCTCCCTTTCACCCAAAGGAACTAATGGGTTGACGTTCAAACAGAAAGTCAGAAAGTTCTATAAGACTGACATTTGTTGTTTGTCAGAATAGACAACCTTTCAACCAATTTTCATCGCAGCACAATCTGTTTTCAGTAAGAATATAGCGATGTACTGCAAAACGCTCTGAAAAATCGGAAATCAATCCAAGCAGTCGAGCATACACAGTCCAACTCTGTACACACACATTGGTAGTGACGTTTGTGATTCACTCCTGCTTGTGTTATACACTCAGCAGTCGTTGGTCCTGAAGGCAAAATACAACCTTGCACATTTGAACGATCACACTTGTTTGCTGCTCTTCTTCTGGTACTGTGACAATGCGTTTTCAGTGCCACTTCAGTGGAGTGTAATGGTGGAATATGTTAAAGAAGTGCAAAAAAAAAAACAAAAGCAGGTAGCAGTTTAAGGTGTCAGTCTAAATTAACAAAAGAGCAACAGCCTCTTTCCAACATTTTTGCTCTGACTTCCCATAATCACCGAGTTACACATCACAAAAGCCAGAGCCACCACATATGTGGTGTTTTGAGGTACTCTCACCTTTTTAAACAAACAAAAAAAAAAAAAAGCTGGTATTACTATTCCTCTCTCCACCCACACAAATAACCTACAATTGACCGCAGTGCACAACAAATTGGTTTTACATCATATCAGCAGTGTCAGAACATCTGTGGGTGAACTTTTCCTTTATGATTAGTTTATTTTCACAATGAAGAAAATCACTGTTTTGATTTTAACCTGCTGATGGAGACAGCAATTTGTGCACAGTGAAAGGTAAAAGAAAAGACGAGCAAAGATATCATCTGTTCTGTGCCAGCAGTTATACCTAACCAGACGAAAATGCTTTGTACTGAACATTCTTCAATATTGTGATTTTGAGCAACATTTTTCCTCCTGTTGCAAAAAATTAAAAAAAAATTGTGTATCCTTCAGGTAATAATAAAAAGCATTCCTCTCAATATCCCGGCAAATGTATGCCAAGGATTTTTGCATAAGCAAAGCAGAGCACTAGAGATAATCTCTGTTGTTACTCTGCTGAAGTAAAATCAATTTTCATGTGCTATTTCTTATTTTGCAGGGATAGTATTTTACCAAGAATTTGAAGGCTTGGCTTTACTGAACATTTTTATGTTCTTATTCGGGTAAGTTTTCAAAAACATACAGCCACAATCACTGCAGTCTGCTCAAAATGTTTAATTTACTGGAAGGTGGTTTTAATCTTTCCTGAAACTCTCTTCCAGTTGTTTTCTGTCTTTTTTTGGAGTTTTCCTGATAACCCGGAATAGGCCGAAAATCAAGCAACAAGAGCGCAATTTCATTGCAATGGATAGAATTCCTGGTACGTTGGTGTGTTTTTTGTTTTGTTTTGTTTTCAAAACGCCTCTTGACTAAACAATATGTCCCCAAACGACCCCGGGAAGTGACAGAATGAGTTTAGCAGGTGTGACCCTGGATTCATCTGACTGCAAATGTCTGCAGCCCTCGCAGCAGGGACCAGCTAATGAGCTGTTTTGTCCATGTTCACAGGGAGAAGGCACACAGACAAAGTGCAGCCTGAGGCAAAGACTCAAACATACGGATCGCTCGCAGCCAAACTCATGTGCAACAGAGCTGACCAAACAGACGATTCATAGGACCAGCTCCATCTGTTGGGACTGCTATATTTTGTGAAATTGTGTGTGTGTGCACTTGTGCCTTTTTCTGGGTTAAAAAAAAAAAACTATCCATTTATAGAAAAGGTAAGAAGAAAAAGAAAAGAAAAAAAGTAGAACAACTGAAACCAATGCCAGCTGACTGCCGGTGTTTGTGCTCTCATTGGTCTCAGATTCACTGTCCAATGTGATGAGAAGTTCTGCTTATTCTCAAAAGGAAATCTGTTTGTGCGTCACTGTCAATAATAATAATGAGATTCAACTTCTCAGGAACATCAGGTGCTTCACTAGCAGCTACTTTTATTTTCATTGTAGTAGTAAGACAGAAAGGTGATGGATGTCTTTCACTTTAACAGAATTATGTGTAATCAGTTGAACAAAATGGTCTGTGTGCCCAGAGGTCAGTAAACTGCTGCAGGAACCTGAAGAGAGAATTTCACATCACGCAGCAAAAAAAGTGCAGCACTGCCCTCTAATGGTGAGGGAGGGATTCAAACGTCCATGCAGTTCAATACCTGTTTGTGTTGATCTGTTGTAAATTTACTTCATTTAAAATTAAAGTCTAAAGTGGATGTTTTGTTTTTTGTGACACTGATAATTTTTTTTTTTTTAACTAAATACATACAATTGAATTACTGAGATCCATCTTCAAAAATATAATGTGACATGACTTGTGCAGTGTGCAGCCTGGCCACCCATCTTCACCTAAAACTACATACTTGACTGAAATTCTACCAAACTGTAGTGTTGCCAAGCAACAAAACTCTTGTCTGCCACCTACACATTATGGGATATGTGGGAAACCACTGCTCGCACTAGTGTAACTATCAGAAGAATGGAAGTTGAAGTACATGTTGTTTGCTGCATTTCCTTCTAAGAACCGTGGGTGTGCTTAGACTGCTTAGAGTGTTGAAACATTACTGAAGCTGTTCACCAGCAATAACGGTTTTCCACAAACAGTACATGATTTTTCTCATTATTAGCTCATTTGAGAAAAAAAGAAAAAATATTTCAATGCAGTGGCACTCTAACACAAAGACTGTACATTAGTTTACATTTCTGAAAGTAATTCCAACCAACTAACTTGACTTTTTAAAGAACAGAGTGCCCTGAACATAAACACTCAGCATTTTAAGTCTAAACATCAAGGGATATAAAATAAGTCAAATGAAGTCCTATTAGATACCCAGTAATAAAAGTGTAAAATAACTAAACCAAAGTTTCCTTTACAGCATTTATCTGATCCCTTTAGGAGCATCCATTTAAAAAAAAAAAAAAAAAAAAAGAAAAAAGGCACAAGTATGAAAATAAAAAGTATCTCTGTCCAAGTGAAACAATGAGCATCCTCCAGATGCATAATAAACAAACAAAAATTGTATTTTCAATAATGTCACCAGGTAGCTTTTAGTCGTGCTCTGCCTCTGCGCATATTTGAAGCCATGGCACAAGGTTTTTCTTGGATCGCTTTGAGAAATGGAAGCAAATGAATGGCCTACAACTTCAAGCATTCGCAGGACATAATTCTTGGCACCAACCTTCTCCATTAAGTTAACGCTGAATGCCTGGTTTGAGACCAGTTCTGCATAGGTTAAGATGTTTCAGTCACACTTCTATGTTTATCTTGGCAAAGCGGTAGTGCAGGGAGGTGGGGTTGCGCAGCAGCAGTTTTCCTCTATGTTCCACTGGCTGGTTGAGGAGGGTATTAAGGAGCCCTGCAACACTGACAAACCCAAGAGCCTCCCCACAACCTACAGACAGGGAGAAGTCACCCTGAGTGACCCAACCCAGAGTCACCCGTGAGCAGTGAGAAATGACACTTGGCAGAGGATCTGGCCACAGCCCCAAGATGATTTCTGAAGAAGACTGCGGGGATAATTTGGATTCTTTGGATGGAACTGGTTCTTTGTTAGAGGGAAGGTCGGATCCTTCGCCTTCAGGAGCATCAGAAGATGAAGGGGGAGCCTTCTTGGAGCCCTTCTTCTGACGTTTAATTCTGCTTTTAATGTAGTCTCTATGTGGGGGCTCCTGAGGGCCGCTACTTTCCTGTTTTTTGCCCAGCAGCTTCAAATCCTCTGCTGACGGCACACACAGCAAGGCATGTAGCTCAGGTTTACCCTTCGACAGCAGCGACGCACGCACCCACACCAGGCTCATTCCATGTGCTGCGAGAAAAGATGTCACAGCTGAACGGCTGAGAGGCGGCACCTCCCCAACACGCCATGGCCTCTGACCTTTTGATGTCGTGGGTCTGCACCAACCAGAGAGAAGCCTCAGAGACTTTCTATTCCTGGAAAACATAAAATAGCCAGTAACCATTTGGAACAGGTGGTTAATACTGAAAGAAAGATTCTTCACTGGACCCATTAGGTGCCCTGAGAGACATAAAAATTTGCTTAAATAACCTATTTGATTCCTCATGCTGAAAGCAAAAAAGCTAGCAAATAGACTGTAAAAATCTGTCCAATTTTTTAGTCATAAACTCAAAGCTTATGAGAGGGTTTCATGAGGATGGATGCAGTTCTTCCCCTCTACTAATATCTGTGATGTATTGCAGCAATTTAATGCTGCATGTACTTTGGGTATTCTCATAAGAGACATTACAATGAAAGTGAGATATACTGGAGATGCTATGCATCAAGCCTGGCTAAAGCTATACTGATTTCCCTCAATAAAAAAAAAAGAAAAGAAGAAAGCAGGAAAATGATGACTCAAACCTAAGGCTACAAAACCAGTGCACATTTCCCTCAAGGCACCTTTAAAAGTCAGCTGCATTAATATAGTTTGAGGTAGGATTTAAAAAGGATTTAAACTAAAAATCTGAGAGGATCTTGGAGTGAACCTGCAGGGGGGTTTATTTAAAGTCAATGCGAATAGAAGTATATTTTCCCAATGAGAGAATAAAAATCCATTAAATGACAAAGCAAAGAGACATTTACCTCAGTACAGTGAAGCAGCTTGGAGGCTTAGTTACAGTGATATCTTGTGATGTCATCACCTCCAGCACAGCATCAGTCTTTGTTGTGCTTTGGGTCTGCTCATCTCCTTTCCCCACCTCTCCTTCTTCCCTTGTGAGGAGCTCCCACTCCTCTGTCAGCTGTTGCCAAGAGCAACGGAAAGGAGCCAGACAGCCTTGTTTAATGTAATTGGTCCTTTTGGCGGGTGGACGCCTGCGGAAGAGGTTGGAAGGTCACATCCTTGTCAAACTGTTAGGGTAAACCTACCAATTTACGCAATTACGTCACGACTGCTGATTGGTGGACAATTGGGAGGGGCTGATGTATTACCATCTCATCTGCATACTGAGAAAGATCCACATTATGGATATTAACTGGGGTCAGATATTTGGAGAGCCTCCCTCTGTCAAAGCCTCAACAGACAACCTCACCTCTTACTGAAGCTGTAAATGAGTGAATATCAACCATGCTTGCAGGTGACCACAGTCAATACCATAGCAGACCTCATGGTTCCAATATAGTCTTGCTGTATCACTTAACTTTTGGTTTATCAAACTTAAAACATTTCCCTCCAAGTTTAAAGGTTAATATTAAGTTTATCAATGGTTGTAGAATACATATTGGAGAACATACCATCACATTCTGAGCAAAATCTTAAAATTGTTTTTTCTATCCACTGAGTGGCATATTAGTTATTCCAGAAACGTATTACAAGATACACTAAAACTTTGATGATAACTTAATGGAGTAGGTTGGTGCCAAGAATGAACAATGAATGCCTGGTTTGGGACCAGTTCGCATAGGTTAAAATGTTTACAGACACAATCATAATGTCATTGCTGAAAACTATTATTTTGTATCTGATAACAACAATCCTCCACAAAAATTGTCATATTGGTTCCCTCCCTGCTTCAGCTGACCTTTTGAATTTGTCCAGGAGCTCGTCCTCTTGCTCCTCCTGAAAACGAATGCCTGCAGGGCAGTCTGGATAATCGTGGGGAAAGTGGGGAGCCGCTTTATTTTGGGAGTGTTTCAGGCTCATGTTAAGTCCAGCAATGCGAACTCCTCTGTAGACCTGGAAGAGGGAGATTTTTCAAAAACTTAAACTCAAGTGCCTACTTGTTAATTTCAAGGCAATTCTGCTCTGTTCTGGTCCAAGAAAAGTGAAACTGTTAAAAATAAATAAAGACAATACATGACATACATATATATATATATATATATATACACACACATATATATATATACACACACATATATATATATATATACACACACATATATATATATATATATATATATATATACACACACATACATATATATACATACATACATACATACATACATACATACATACATACATTTCCTTCACCTTTTATCAGCCCCCTTAACTCTATACCATTGTATTAATGGATGCGTGCTTAAACCCTTTTCACACACACACACACACACACTATATTGCTAAAAGTATTCCCTCACCCAACCAAATAATTAAATTCAGGTGTATACATGCAGGCACCTAGGCACGCAGACTGCTTCTACCAACATTTGTGAAAGAATGGGTCGCTCTCAGGAGCTCAGTGAATTCCAGCGTGGTACCGTGATAGGATGCCAACTGTGCAACAAGTCCAATCGTGAAATTGCCTCGCAACTAAATACTCCACAGTCAACTCTCAGTGGTATTATAACGAAGTGGAAGCGATTGGGAACGACAGCCACTCAGCCATGAAGTAAAACGACAGAGGATGTGGATGCTGAGGCGCCATAGTGCGCAGAGGTCGCCAACTTTCTGCAGTCAATCGCTACAAACTTCATGTGGCCTTCAGATTAGCTCAAGAACAGTGTGTAGAGAGCTTCATGGAATGGGTTTCCATGGCCGAGCAGCTGCATCCAAGCCATACATCACTAAGGGCAATGCAAAGCGTCGGATCTAGTGGTGTAAAACACTCCGCCACTGGACTCTAGAGCAGTGGAGAGGCTTTCTCTGGAATTACGAATCACGCTTCTCTATCTGGCAATCTGATGGACAAGTCTGGGTTTGGCGGTTGCCAGGAGAACGGTACTTCTCTGACTGCATTATGCCAAGTGCAAAGTTTGATGGAGGGAGGAATTATGGTGTGTTTTTTGGGGGGGAAGGGGGGGGTTCCAGGAGCTGCGCTTGGCCCCTTAGTTCCAGTGAAAGGAACTTTGAATGCTTCAGCATACCAAGAGATTTTGGACAATTTCATGCTCCCAACTTCATGGAGATAGTTTGGGGATGGCCCTTTGCTGTTCCAACATGACAGTGCACCAGTGCACAAAGCAAGGTCCATAAAGACATGGATGAGCGAGTTTGGTTATGTAAGAACTTGACCGGCCTGCACAGAGTCCTTAACTCTGTGCAGCCAGGCCTTCTCGTCCAACATCAGTGTCTGACCTCACAAATGCGCTTCTGGAAGAATGGTCAAAAATTCCCATAAAATTACTTTTGGCAATATAGTGTATGTATTTTAAAGCCGGGACTGATGCAGATCAAACTTGATCTGTCCTTGTTTTGCCTCTTTGCCAGCAAGGGAGATAGTAACAGAGACAAATCAATCCCACCTCGTGTGTGCTTTCACACATTAAGCTGTCATCAGACAGCTTATTCACACAGCGATGCAGGGCTGTTCCTCCTCCATTTATGTGTGAATTACAAGTAAGAACAGCAGTGGTATAACGAAAACGGCTTTTAACACGTGTGAAAAAGGCTAGAGTTGGTAGAGAGAAGGTCCAGAAGTGCCACTCAGTCCATTTCAATGTGTATTCATGCAGGTGTTTCCTACACCATCCCAACTCAAACACACTACAATCATAAGTACTTGCATTCAGTTTAACAAGACTTCACAGTTTATAAGCACCCTGACTTTCAGTGCTAAGATAACCAAAACTAAACTGTTCAAAAACTCCTGGCAGAAAGAAAAAGATAATAAAGTTAAATTCTGTCAGATAATACCAGTGTCCAAGCTACCTACCAGAGGCACCCAAAAAGCCATGCCCCAGCCTTTAGGAAGGAGCAGGTCCCATCCAGCTCCCCAGGAGCTCATCTCATTCCCCACCTGCTTGCCAGGCTGATGAACCAATAGAATGGGGACTCGGCCCTGTGCGGGAACAGGGCTCAGCCTGGAGCCTGGCACCAGCACCTCACTCCTCATACGGTTTAGCTCCTTTAGGCGGTACACAGAAAAATGCTTCAACTAATGCAACAACCAAGCTTATGTTTGCATAGCTTCAAAGACAAAGGGACAAATCGAAACAAAGAATTCAGACACTAAATTAGATGCTTTTTATTACTATCTCTGATAGTAAGAAAATATTTAGTTTTTTTTTTTTTTTTAGAAAAACCTGCTCAGATATCTTGTTTTTGGTGACGTTGTCACGGACAGACGGCTCCCACAAGGAACTCTGACAGCAATGTTCTGAAACACCTCGTAACATCAGCTGCCTCCTCTTCTCCTCATCAATTTCTGAAGAAACACAGATACACAGCATGCTTCACTAGTTAGGAAAAACATGAAGCCAATTATTAAATGACCAGTGTAACTCAATAATAAAACATACGGTACTCAACTTTGTCAACATTAACATGCTCCAATATCTACTTTTTACAGGTAAACCAGGAGAAAATCCTAAATGTCATGCAGAATGGAGGGCAGTTCTTTATGTTAGGTCTGTCTTGTATGAAATCTGTGATTAATCAATCACTCAGTTTTGTTTCCATATTTGCTTAATTACTAATTTTGAAAATGAGGACAACAGTTTCTAGTAATCTAATACCTAGTAGGTCATTTTAAAAGTTATAATCCTGTTATTAAGAGCCTATCTGGATTATCCAATATGAAGACGGAGTAACCGGATTTATTTCACCACTATTGCTTGCAAGATTGGATTGACTGACCAACAACTGTATGTTCTCGTCAATAAAGTTGTAAGGAAAAAAGTCTTACTGATCAAATTGACCAGATAACACCGTTAACCTGTTTGCTGAAACTCCATGTGCTTGACTAAACGTGGTCTATAATTCACAAATATCATCCTCTGGTGTGGTTGCAAAGTCAAAGGCTGAGGAAGAATACAGAGCTGTGAAAAAAAGATTAAGAAGAAAAAAAAGAAAGAAAAAAAAGATTGCTTTGGCCTGAGGTGTAAATAACTTTCCCCATCTTGGGATTACAGAATTTTCCTTGCTATTCTAAAGCCAGTCCTCATTATTCTGACGCTTACAGCTGTTGATGCTTGCTTCATAAATCATGTGGGAAAGCGCATCCCCTCACATAAGAACAAATTCAGATGGTCAACACACGAAAAAAAAAAGAGTCCTAGGGTGTAAGATATTCTAAATGGTCCACTGCTTTTGCTGGAAATTGATTCTACACACATGTGATTTTTTTCTAATGATATAAATTAAGATTGTAGAACTGTAAGTGGAGAGCACTTCTCTCTCAGACTGCAGGTTTACTTGAGGTTCCCAGAGTTTCTAAAAGTAGAATGGGAGGCAGAGCCTTCAGTTATCAGGCACCTCTGTGGAACCAGCTGCCAGTTTACGTCTGGGAAGCAGACAGTAATTTCCTCACCCTGCTCTCTTTACTCTTTATGTATACATAACATTATTGTTGTCATTAACTTGTGTTTCTCTTTCTCAGTAGGTATTCCTGGTCTGGTGTTATGGTGATTGTTGTCCCCTCTTTCCTGTCCTCTCAAACCCCAGCTGGTTGAGTTTTTTTCTCTCATTGTGCACGCTGAGGATGGAGGGGATTGGATCGAAGAGAAGTGTCCATGCAATCTCCTTGTTCCCTTAGCTAGACAATTTTAATTAGTTCTGTATGAATTGGACCAATTTGGAATTTAATTTGATTATGACTGTATTCGAGTGAACTGGATTCTAATTGGCTTCAACTGGACCGTAATCTTTGAAGTGGGTTTGAGATGACATAGTTGTAATTTGGTGCTATATAAATAAGACTGAATTATGTTCAGTGTCCATGCATTTATTCAGGGCCGTTGTTCAAGAGGTGGAGTACTCTACAGAGCACCAGTCCATCACAGGACTAACAAAGACGGACAGGAGCGCATCAGCACACTCATACCTTCGAGTTAACCTGACATGCTTTTTAGCTGCAGGAAGGAACCAGAGAACATGGAGAAGACAAATGTTGGCTAAGGGAGCACATGCAAACTCCACACAGCCAGTTAGAAGGCTCAAATCTAGGACATTCATGTCATGAGGCAGTAATGCTAATCCCTGAACTACCCTGCTCCATGTATACAATCAAATATCTTAAAATGCAGGATACCTTTTAGGGGAAAAAAATTAAGTTGTGTTCTTCTACCCCACAGCCCCAAAAAGAGGAACGTGTGAGCAATGAGAATATAGTTATAATAGGTAACATGCATGAAAATAAGTAGTATTTTATTTTGCGGTTCAACCACATTTTCCTTGGCCTTGCGTTATTTGTTAAGCACACTTTCTCTTCTAAATAGTTCCCTTTAAATCAATCAACTGTTCTCAGTCACTGAGGATGTGTTTGGAGTACAGGGTCCTGCCAGGATTCGAACCTGGAACATCTGCATGGCCAGGCAGAGGCCCCCCCGGAGCACAGAACCAGATACGTACTCAGTGCGACAACCTCAGGACTGGAACCAACAGACTGATTCTGTGATGAGCTACACTTCTTTTCTCTTACTGAATAGTCAGTTTTCAATTGGGGTCCGAGAAAGGTTACATCCCTGCTTACATACTGTATGATGTAAATGTATGTTAAAAAGTACATTTAGGTTCTTTAAACCAACTTCCCCCTGCATCGTCTTTCTAGAAGGTCAGATTTTACCTTGGGCCTGGTTTACACAGGGCAAAGCTTTAACCTTCTTTGTTGGTAAAGTCAGCCTGGGGTCATCCACTGTCAGCCCAAGCACAGTGCCTGGGGGGAGCTCTCCGGTTGAGTAGATGCCTGGATAAATCACACAGACCAGCATAAACGCACAATGAACATGCTGGCACAAGTACAAAGGAGGGGAAAAAAAAAAGAAAAACAGAAAAAACAAACCTTTCAGTGTGTGAAAGACATCCGTTTGTTGTTGATGCAGAGCCATCATGCTCTCATCTTTGCAGTGCTGAGGCCACCAGAGGGAAGGAGGCTGGGACTTGTTCACTTCCTGGAAAACAAAACAAAAAGAAAATCAGAATTATTCAATGTGTGAAAAGCTAATTATTTTCAGACTGCTCAAGTTAAAACACCACAGTGCTTACATCACAGTGCATAGCTGCTTCCAAAGTTTCCACCAGCACAGAATGCGACTGAGGCCCAATCAGGCGGTAGCGAATAATCTCCATTGTGAGATCGCTGCAACAAAAAAAAAGTGAATAAAAGAATCAATCATTATCTGGAAACTTATTCTTCTAAATTGTACAACTAAAAGTGTACTTATTTAGTTTCAGAGCCAAAGTTGGACACTTCACTAACTTGATGACTATTCCAGTTGAGCTGGACTTCCAGCTAACTGGGGTACCAGGTAATCTGGTTCCATCTCCCAGGATCTTCTTTGCAGGAGGTCCGCCGATATCTTTACCGCCCCGTTTTCTCTTTGTTCCAAGTATCAGGTTGGCTTCAGAGGTGTTTTCAGGCTCTGTTTGTAAGTTGGGATGAGCTTCTGCAGGTGGTACAACTGGGAGTACTACAGCCTCACAACACTGGCACACACTTTGTAATTCAGGGAGAAGATCCTGGAAAGATTGAACAGCATCTTGAATGAACAGCCCTCCTGTGATTTACTCTTGATTGACTAATAACTGCTAAAATTCCAAAACAAGTAACTATTAGTTTTAAAACTCATCACACCTGCTTAAGAGTTGGATGAGCCCAGATCCACAGCTGCCTATGAGTTGAACCTTGGATTCGGGGTCTCCAGAGGAAGGTGACAGGGCCCAGAGGCTGTGAGGGGTACCATCCTGCTCTGTACACTGTAACACTGCCCTGTCTGCACCCTGACAGACACAGGGCTGCAGCAAATGTAGGCCCTGTGAACACAAATCAGAGCTTTTAACTCTAGACTGAAACAAATCATAGAAACTTAGACCCCAAAAGAAAAGGAGTTCACAGAGGAAAAAAAAAACAAATGTATTTGCACTCACCTGCTTCTTTACTGGTCAGCTGTGACAGAGCAGCCAACAGCTGGCCTTCCTGTCCTTGTAGCTCTATACAGCAGTAATAAGAAAGGTCCTGAGTAGACATAATCAGAAAGGTTAAGCCCAGTTTTTCCACCAGTGATATCCCTTCAGGTCCTGTAACTAAAGCATAAAACCCACACTTGATTTGTGTGCTTACCTGTAGAAGGCAGTGGCTGCTCATTGCTCTGTAGCATGGCCGGTAGCATTTGTATGTGGGCCTGTCCCCGAGACAGTAACCCCACTTTTTAGCCATGTGGAAGCGCTTGGCGTGCCAAATGTGTGTCTCCAGCCAAATGTTTTTCCGTTGCCTGCGGTTGAACTCCAGCAGCAGGTTCCCATGCCGCCGGCGAGCCTTGCGGCTTTTACTCTTCGCCAGTTCCTTTTTCTTCTTAGGGCTAGCCTGAAGGCTCTTCTCCCGCTGGTGGAAGAACACATATTTCAGTGAGCAACCGAGAGCTACTCAGAGTGGGAGAATTTGTATGTGGAACAAGAAATCCTAAATCCTAGAAAAAAAAAAAAAAAGTTTGAAAATTACCATTCTGTTGGCTACGTCTCTCAGTCTGCGAGGAAGCCGCTTGGTATTGTGGCTCATGGCCCGTCTTCTCATGTGTTTAGGCAAAGCCTGAAACACTTGGCTGCTGCCTGTTGTCTTGCTGACTGCTCTCAGCATGGCACTCACCTCTGCAGCTCTTGCCCTGGAGAAAGCTCCAGCTGGGTGAGGAGGAAAAAGATGGATAGATCTAATTTCAAACATCAATCTAGTGAATCTGACACTCCATTTGTGGTTAGGGAGCAAGCTCACGGTTAGGTTCTTCCATTCTGTGACTCTCTACATCCTTTGTTAAATTATTTGTTTACCTGAGAGGGCAAAACAAATGAGCTCACCACCACATGAAAGCTATGGCTATTCAAATACCAACAGTATTGGCTACAATAGCGTAAAACAGAATAAATATGATGAAAGATGGAACTCAACAGCAAAAGTTTTGAAAACTGGAAAACGAGTAAGGGATGTATAAAAATGTGTCACCGAGCACAATACACTGCACTTCAGAGTGAATTTGCATGAGGAAGACTATGTCTTTACCAGGGATGTACTTGGGCATCTCTTTGGCGTAACCACCACCATCTTTATGATGACCACGGACCCATCCACTCCTGTGGGGAGGTTTCATCTGCCTTTCTGAGGAGTGGTGCACATCAGATGAATCACCTGCAGGAATATAGTTTTGTCAGTGATTTTGCTTCAGGCCATTAATAGCAAGCTAGCAGTCTTAAGATGAACTCGCCGGTCATTTGTCCTGCTGGCACAGGAAGAATGGGATCAACTAAATTACACTAATGTAGCACCTGACAGGGATCTTTGCCCTTGCATAGATTTAGTCATTCCTATATTCACCATAGAGACACAGACGCTCCTGAACCTTTCATTCCTGTCTGGTAAGGGATGGCAGACAGTCTGCAGCCCTGATGACCAAGCAGCAGAGATGACGCCATAGAAAGAAGACAGACAGTGAGGATGGTGTACCTGGGACAGAAGTGTTCCCCCCGCTCCGAGCGCCTCTCTCCACGTTAAGAGGCGAAGATGGATACTGCACACTGGCGGGCTGATTCTTCATCTTCTTCTCTCGCATTTTGACTTTAGCTGCAGACATTTTCTGTGGAAAACGAGAAGGCACCGCTATGGTCGTTTGCTAAACGAAACGCTGACATTTCAAAACAATTGCATGACCGTTAGCCTGCTAGCAAAGTTATCTCCCTTAAAGTTGGTGTCCGTGTGACTGACAAAACACAAACATATTAACGCAACGGGTACACAAACGTTTCCTTTAGCAGAATTACCTCGAAATTTCCCAGGTTGCGAATGTTTGTCAGACACTTCACTCCAAATGTAGGCGTCTTCTCTCCTCACAGTTGGCTACCATGTGAGTTCCCCTCATGCTAGTCTGCGCCCGGTTTGCTTCCGGATATGTCGTGTTAGCAGCATGTGTAGAATACTGTCGCAACAAAAATACACCGTCATAATAAGAACCTTTTCTTTTAAGGTAATGTCACAGTTTTTCGCCTTTTCTCTAAACTTGATATAAAAACTTTTTCATATCTGCATTTAAAGACCGAAATAAATAAAGTACCAAGAGGAAACATATTTTTGCGCCATCACTGTATAGTTTACGGTAAAGCGAGCCGAACGTCCTTGTGCTGTGACGTGTCTTCACTTTGCAGCTCTGGTGAACGTTTTTTGCTCTGTTTTCTCTCACTCTTGGATCCGTATAATCTGAGTAACATGGCTACACTAGTCAGAAGAATTGTCAGCACGACTAAAGCCCCTGCTGCTATCGGCCCATACAGGTGAGAATTGTTTTGATGAATCAGTGTTCAACTTAACAGCTGATGTACACCAATTACTTACGTTCGGACCACATGACAAGCGGGAACTGGTGTATTGAACATCTATCCGCTTTTTTTATTTTAAAGTTGATTACAGTACATTTCTGAGTATACGGTGTAGTTCGCTTGTTTCATTGTTGGGGAGGCGGTGGGGTGCACATGCACATTTCAGGAGCAAAGTTCAGGTCTTTGGATTTTGCACTGTTTTCGATTTTGAAAGCTTGAACTATTAGGAACAACAGGTTTGTGCTTGTAGTTTTTAGGATACGGCGTGTCTCCAGGTGAAGTTCCATATGGTAGCTCCTTGATGAGCATTTTAAACATTTGCACGCATTTGCACTTTAGTGCAATATCTCATGTCCTGATGTGCAATATTACAATATCACCTTGACACTTTAACTACAATATCACTTTAATCAAATAGTCATTTTAATTTTATCGACGCCTTATTTTATTTTATTATTGTTTTTATTTGCTAAATATTTTGTTTATTTATTTTTTGTCACCCCCTTTTGTGTTTTTATTTTGTTTGTGATTCCATTTTCTTGCTCTTCTTTTAATGTACCGCTCTTCGCCCTTCTAATTGCCCTTCGGGGATAAATAAAGTTTTTTCTGATTCTGATTCTGAAAATAAAGTGAAACCGACATTTGATCAGAAGGGCACACATAGCTATTCTTAATAGATAACCGATTAAACACGAGAATCTTTGAAATCGCTCTGTTAAACACTAACAGGTTTAAGTCCAGTTTTTTTTCTCTATCTAGTAATTGAATGTGCTTGCTTCTCTATTTCTGCAGCTAAAATCACCAGAGAGGATGAGAAGATTTCAGTCTGTCTAACAGGTAACTCTTAGATCCTGTTTGTGTTTTTTCCAGCCAAGCAGTGGTGGTGGATCGGACCATGTATGTCTCAGGACAGCTGGGGATGGAGCCTGCCAGTGGACAGCTGGTGGAAGGGGGGGTTCAGGCTCAAACCAAACAGGTGACACTTTACGACACAAGTGACCGCCATCATTCAGTCATTCATAAACGTGTGGCACCACAACAATTGAAAGGGACTGTGGTACTTTAAGTTCCTGTTTTTCCCTTTTAAGTTTCTCATGACCAAAACTTAAAAAAAAAAAGAAAAGTGGTTATAAATGTATTATTTGGAAGTAAATTAATCAGTCTCACAATTCAAAGTCAAGATAAATGAGTACAGAAGACCTTCTGTGCAAAATCGGAAGCAAGGAAGAACAGTGAGAGACTTTTTAAAAAGAGTTGTGTTGATGTTTGTTTTTATTTTATTTTTACTCAATAACTATATACAATGTGCAGTTGATAGGTAAACATAAATAAATATCAGCATATCCCATGAGCACAGTTTGCCTTTACGACCAGTTACAGGTGCATTTGCACTTCATCAAGATACAGAGTTCAGGGTTGGGTCAGGGCTCCACCATCTGTTGTAGTTCTACACAATTCTGACTGCATGTTTGAGCACACTGTCAAGCTGTGGAATTGATCAAGGATTGGTCAGATATACTTCGCAGTGTATGATGATTAGAATCTAAACATTTGAAGTGCTATGCACTGTGCTGTACATTGAGTTGTTAAACCTCTTTGTTTTTTTTCAGGCTCTTGTGAATATGGGTGAAATCCTTAAAGTTGCTGGATGCGGTTATGAAAATGGTGAGGGAAAAAAAACAATCTCTGGTGATCAATAGATTAGTATTATGTATGTATGTTGACTACCTTTTGCTTTATTTCAGATCAAGTCATGCATTTTATTTTGATTTTCTGCAGTTGTCAAAACCACAGTGCTCTTAGCTGACATAAACGACTTCGCCGATGTCAATTCTGTTTACAAGCAGTGTAAGTATCGTACTCAATCATATTGCAATGCATCTGAAACTAGCCTGTCTTAATGATAGACTAAACTCTTGACTACTCAGCAAAAGCTCATTGCTTTCATCTTGTAGTACAAAGTTAGCCACTGGGTGGCAGCACAGCCTCGATAAGTAATATCACTCCGCTTGGTTGCTTCTGAACACACCCTTTTATTTGCAGACAACAGTATACACTTAAAACCTGCCCAATCCTTGCCTCTAATCGAGAGTTATCTGTGCATTTGTTACTAAATATTCTGAATATGCCAAGCAAGGTCCAGAGCATGCATATATATGAAACAATCATTCAAACAGTAATGTAATGTAATTTTCTTTGATAAAAGAAATGTACAGGGACTATTAACACTTGCTGGGTTACTTTGCAGAGTGAAACCTGAGCTCCTGTTGCCAGTGGATTAAGCTTAATCTAATTTCACTGTCAATTAAGTTGTGATAATAGGAGCATTTTTAATTGTCATTAAATTCTTTGATCTTTGGAGGGGGAAAATGACTGACAAGGAAAAAGCAGTAAAATGCTGCCTTCACCTATGGGGAGCGTGTGGTACAAGATTTAAACTCCAAGCACCCAAGAGTGGTTCAGAATATAAAGCCTTGAAGGAAAATCGACTGCCCCCATAGATGGATAGATGGCTTCACTTCACTTTAATTTATGGCGTGGTGTTTGTTTGCCATAGGTATTTTCACTTTTTCTGGTTGATTTAGAATTTAGGTATGAATGAAGTTGAGTGGCGCCATGCTGGTATCACAAGAGACCAAAACACTTACGAAACCAAAGAAATAACAACACTTTAAGTTCTGCTGATAACAGTGTCATTCTGAGAATGAAAGAGATGTCAGTGAAGTGCGGTCAGTGCATGCCAGTTAATGTGTCATTGTTACTGTGGCTTAATTGCTGTGCATCTCCCCTTATATGTCCTGTAGTAGTATTTTGTTCTAATGAGATAGCACAAGCTAGTGAGAGTTTTGTAGGTGCTTTCGCCATCAATCATTGGGTGATAGGAAATGGAGAACAAGATTTTGATATGAATACTTTGCAGATTAAAAACTGTGAATTATGACGGATTCATAGGTTAAGACCAACATTGTGTATGTTTAACTACTGACTGGTTTGCATTTTGACTGGTCAGCAAAAATGATCCGTGCGTCTGAATCATTCATGGTGAGTGTGTTTAAATGTTCTCTGTAGTTTTCAGTGCCAACTTCCCAGCCAGAGCTGCTTACCAGGTTGCTGCTCTCCCCAAAGTGAGTACTAGACAAAGATTTTTGCTCTTCTTCTCCGATTCTGTGATCATTTTATCCAAACTGAAAGCCGTCATCTGCACTGTGTTGTGTGTCTCCAGGGTGGACTGGTTGAGATCGAAGCTGTTGCTGTTTTGGGCCCTCTGACCGATGCTTCTTAACAAGCACATCTATCAAACAATAAAAACTGCACTGCTGCAGAAAATCTGAATCAGCTATATTGTTTTGTAGGGCAAACAAGAACTGATTAAAAACAAGCTAATGGAATCTTATTGTTGATAGATTATATTTTGAAGGCCATTAGATGATTTTTGTTGTTATAAATAAATAGTGGGTCATCTGTCAGTCTAGCAGCAGTCAGGCTGGGAGCACTTTCTCTTCTCATTAACATTGATGAGACTTGTTTGGAGACAACGCTGCGTTTTCATCTCCTGCTGCTCACATTTCACTCACAACAGTTAAGTATCTAAGCTTGTTTGTTGGCTTGAGTTACACCAGTCATACTCATGACAGTATGTATATTTTCTTTCATTATTGATGATCAGCAAAAAAAAGCAATAAATTGTTTCCTATAATACATTCCTATAGTGTGGTGTTTTTGTTTGTTTGTTTGTTTGTTTTTTCTTGACATTGATAAAAGTACCTGTAGCTGAATAAACTAGCAAACCTTTTGTGGCTTAGTCTTCTTCAGCCTCTCAGTTTTCCTCAGTGGATATGTGTTGATGATCTTAGGCCTATGCAGCAGTGGTGGTTTAAAGTAGATCAGATTACAAGAGCATGGAGAGTTCATGAAAGATATTATTTTCTCTTTAAATTTAGCATTAAACTCTAGCGTAACCCTTGTTACTGTGCATATTTTGAAGAAGTCCTTATCGATGCTGACTAAACTTGGCTTGCATTCCCTCACAACATTACATTGCCTGATTTTTCTCCTCCTGTTTGTATCAGGTAAACACCTTAAGTGTGGTTTTGCTGTGTCTACACAGCACAGTGATTGTCTAACAGCATTTGTTGTTCCATTTGCCTCTTAAATAATATTCAGAAACATTTATGTTTTCACTCTGGTGCTCACTCGCTCCACTGTTTCTATGGTTTGGTGTTTAATAGGTGTTTATCAGTGTTAGAAAAAAATAGTAGCTCCGGCAGCTTTTATGCAAAAGTCTGATTCAGTTTGAATTATGTGTGCTTGAGCCAAAGCACGTTTTTTGCACTTAATGTCACTGTTAATTTGAATTTCCAAGGATTACTTTTCAAGTTCCCGTGAGACAGATTAATGAAAAAATAATTATAATTGTAGTTGCCAAATGAAATACAGTACTACTTCTGGAATAAAACATCAGTCATTAGTGAGTAAATCTTTATTCTGTACACTAAGAGATTAGCAGAATTATAGCCAAAGTTCAGGTAAGCAATATATTACAGAGAAAGAAACAGAATGAAAATTACAATGTTCCCACAACATCCATTATATCAAATGCAATTAAAATCATTTTATATGTTCTTTACATCTTTTAACACATTTAAAAAG
Organism: Odontesthes bonariensis; assembly: GCF_027942865.1. Lineage (NCBI taxonomy): Eukaryota > Metazoa > Chordata > Actinopteri > Atheriniformes > Atherinopsidae > Odontesthes > Odontesthes bonariensis. The sequence continues at coordinate 9,063,590 of NC_134510.1, forward strand.
CTAAATATAACTTCAACAAGGTGATCTATGACTGTGCTACACATGCATCGTACAAGCATATGACATCAGTATTGCCTGATTATATCTCTAAATTAACGTTGGACTGGCTTTTATTGTCATGGAAGATAAGTTTCTGAACATCTGGCAGCTACAGTACAGCTGTAGTAGATGGCTTTATGAAACATCACAACAACATGCCAGTAATTTTGATCATTTATTGTATTTTTATTGTAAACCGATGAAATATATCACACTGTACACTGTCTTATTTAAAACATAGTGTTCCTATTAATACAAATAGCTTTCTGAGAAAGGCTACTATTAAATAATGTGTAAACATTTTTGATATTTTTTTTTTTTTCCAAATGTTCAACTTGTACAAACAATCAGTATAGGTAAAGTAAAATAAGGCTAACAGTGTGACCTCGGTCACCGAGACAGAGAGTTATTCACCTCCCCAGTTTGGTATTCTTGTCACTTTGCAATCTTTGCATTATATTATTCACAGTCATGTTTGGCTTTTTTTCCTTAGAAGATGCTACGATAAATTCTCAAGCTTCTCCTGAAAGCATCCCTCCCTACATTTCAACACCCCGCTAGTATAGTCTCTGAAACAGTCAACAGTCTCTTTAACATGAGCTCACAGATTTCACAGAGTATTGCATCCTCATATCACATATCACTAAGTGCTTTTGTCGCACTTTTGGTGTAAAGGCCTATGTGTGGCTCCAAGCATTTGATGTCCCAATAGAAAAATTCCTCTTCCACTGCAAAAGGTTTATCGACAAATGTAAGAAAAATCCTGATCTTTCCCGAAAGAAAACAATATTAAGGCACGTTGAATATTAACGAATGTACGGTTTTGTGAGTGCTGATGAGACAGTACTGAAAGTTAAGCAATTTCTTTTCTTTTCTCTTCCTCTTTTGCTTCATCTTGTTTTTCTTCCAGTTGTCTTAAAAGGTAGTTTTGGGTCTTTGTAATATCGATGAATCTCCTCTCCCTGAAAGAAAAAGAAGATAATATCAAAGCATCAAAAAAGACATCTTGTTGACATGTTCGACTTTAACAGGCATTAAACTCAAGTGTGTCTGATCCTGGGGCGTTTGTATTGGGTGAAAGTTCTGGCAGCTTACCAAGTTAGTCCTCCTTTTTGGCTTTCTCACTCTCTGTATCTGGAGATGCCTCATTTGCAGATGCCACTGCATGCACACAAACACACACATTAAATCAATATGACATTTTATTTCAGTGTATAGCCACATTCTAGATTTACCACACTGATGGCTCAGTTTGACATGACTTAACAATCACCATGTTGACAACTAAACTGTCACAGCGGCCCTTAGGAAAGAATTGCAGAGCTAATATTCCTTCTAAACCCCAACTAGGTCTCCTAAACTGGTTTACTAATGATTTACTATAACACACAGACTCACACGAGACGGCACATACACACATGCCTCCAGAAAGTGAGAGACAGAGAGGTAGAAAAGAAAAGGGCTCCGCAAAAGTTACGCAGTACACACCGTCTTCCTTACCAGACCTGTATTCTGTATGTACTGTATGAAGGGGTGTCGCTGCCCAAAAAGTACAACATGTTCTCAGAGTAAAAAGGCGGGTAAAGGCAATATACTGCAAACCATTAGCTCTCTTTTATAGAGGACAACTGAAGAAATTTGACATGTTACTGTGAAGATCCAGCACACTAATATGGATACACATTTTCTCACTATATCTGATGCATCTAATTTTAATCTTTAACTTTAATCTATGTTTGAACCTGATTATGATGTCTTTAAGTTTTAGGGGTGGGAAGTAAGTAAAAGGCAATAACAACTTTTTACGAAATGAGCCCTGCAAAGAGAATTCACATAGTTGCATGTACATACTAATCGTGCAGCAGGGCATGATTAGTCTATAGACAGTTCACAATAGAATACAATGAGTGAGAGTTGTCTGAGTGGAGCTGTTGTTCTGATAATGTGCTTGTGCTGTAATCAACATGCTCAAGAGAAGCCTTCTTACCGAGGGTGTGTTGCTGCCTTTTGTTTCTCATACTGTGCTATCTGTTTAGCCTGAAGGTCCAACAATACCCCGTTCAGTCCGTCAGCCTCAGCACAGAAGCAGTTGAAGAGCAGTTCTTTAAGACCTCAGAGTTTCTAAAATGATGTATTGGATTTATTGTTTTGTTTCCAAATCGTGGTCTCTGGTAAAATGTGAGGCAAGAGGATGGTTTGGACATGCAAAGGAGCATGCGTTGCTTATCTGAATGTCAGCAGGATTTGTTGCACATTAATGGGTCTGCCTTTCCTCACCTGTTTCTCCCCGCTCACCTTTCTCTGCCTGTTTGTACATGCTTAGCTTCAAACATGTGCTCTCACAGATTAAGCCTGACTATTTAAGCCAGTGGCGATGCTGCTGTATGTGACCTCCACCCAAAAACTGTCTCCTGAATAAGCATCTCTTGTTTAAGTTGGCATGACAAGGTTGTCAAATAAATAATTCTGTGTCCAATTGCCTAAATCAGCTGAGCAAGAAAATCTGTCATGAACTTTCTTAAGACTCCGACACAGCGGCACCAATCAAACACTAAAATTATGCTGTTGTTATCCTCCTGCTGTTTTATTGTGAAGGAAATGTCACCTTGCAATATTAAAGTGTGTAAACTCTCACTTGTGCAGTAGGACAAAAGTGTACTTTAAGTGGCTAAATACCTACCTAAAATACATTTTGTCGTGGAAAGAACTTGAAAGCAAATGTTTTTTTTCCTGTAAATTTTTTAAAGGAATGGAAAAAAGGGTAATCAATGTGTGTTAGTTTTTCATACCATCTGATGAAGGTTCAGGAGCTTCTAATGGAAGTGCACTGTCTGCAGCAGGCTCTGATGTCACACTTCCTGATGGAGCCTCTGGTACTTCTTCTGTCTGAGTTTCTGAAACACTTGGTGCAGGTGCTGGAACTTCTGCATTCTGGCTCAGTTCAGCAGCTGATTCCGCTTCTGTAGCCAGGCCAGGTGTGACCTCTGCTGGTAGGGTAGTCACAGCAGGGGCTGTAGGGGCCTCTGTTGCCACCTCAGTGGCAGGATGAGGGTCAGCCTGGGCAGATACTGTAACAGGAGATAATGGAGGCATCTCTGGAACACATGCTGCAGCAATAGCAGTGTCTATTACAGGCTCTACAGCATCTTCGAGAACTGAGGGTTGAGCTGGTGCTGCAGGTTCAACTGACACTGAAACTACACCAGGTGCTGAGGACTCATTTGGTGCATTTTTTGAAACATCAATCTGTGTTTCTGAGGTGGTCTCTGGTGCAGAATTGTCAAGCAGGGCTTCTGCCTCTACAGGTGCAGACTCTTCAACTGTAGGTTCAGCTGCTGCTTCAACGGGAGCTTCAACAGGAGCTTCAGCAGCGGCTTCAACGGGAGCTTCAACAGGAGCTTCAACAGGAGCTTCAGCAGCAGCTTCAACGGGAGCTTCAACGGGAGCTTCAGCAGCAGCTTCAACGGGAGCTTCAACGGGAGCTTCAGCAGCAGCTTCAACGGGAGCTTCAACGGGAGCTTCAGCAGCAGCTTCAACGGGAGCTTCAGCAACTGCTAAATCTGGGACCTCGGCAGCCACTTCAACAGGGGCCTCAACAGCCTCAGCTACAGCCTCCTGTACAGCTACTGGGGCCACCACTAGCTCAGATACAACTGGTTCAACAGATGGTTCAGGGACCACTTCCTCTGCAACATCAGGGGCCTCTGCCTTTACTCCTTCAACTGATTTAATAGGGGCTTCTTCCATGGCCTCAACTAGGACTTCGACCACAGGAGGGGCCTCGTCCTGCACGGTTTCAACAGAAGCTTGTGCCTCCACTGGAGGTACATCCTCAACCACTGCCACAGCATCTATAGGCTCACCAGAGTCCTCTGCTGGAGCAGAGGCTATAGCCTCTTGTGCTGGTTCCTCACAAGCAGCAGGTTCTAGCTGTGGCTCTGCTAGGAGGTCTTCCCCTGAGCCAAGATCCTCCTGAGCCTCCAGGGCCACTAAGACTGCCTCCGTCTCATCTCCAGTTCCTGGTTGAAGATCATCTGGTAAGGCAGTCTGCACAGGCAGCTGCATCTGGTCCTCGATGGTTTTTGCATCTTCTGCAATGATGCCATTTTTGATGGCTGTCAAAACAAAGATGACAAAAGAAATAAGTATATACAACTTGTAAGCATCCTGCACTTATCAAATGACAGTCCACTCAGTTAGTGATGTCCAGTTGATGTCAATCAATCTCAATCAATCTTTATTTATATATCGCATTTCATACCACAGGCAACTCAATGTGCTTTGTGTAACAATGATGGTGACACTGACAGTGTCATTCAATATAACAGTTTTAAGAAGGGCTTAATTCCGTTAATAGGTTACCACATTTGTGAATACTTATTCATCCAAACATATTGCAATATATTTTATGTTTTCCTCTGAGTTTTTTCTTTAAACACTTTTTCCAAAACTAAGGGAATAAAATCTGCTGTCAAGTTTTCAAAATTCATATTTACACAATTCTACATAAACTATATATTCATACGTATTTGGATAAACGTGAGAAATATTTCAATTTACCAAACACATGAAACCTACAGCCTTCTCAAAAAAGTTGATACTGAGTAAAATTCAATTAAATTAAATTTTATTCACATATCACTAAATCGCAACAAATGTCATCTCTCGGTACTTCAGAGATATAGTAAAAAAAAAAAATCGAATTAATAATTGATAGTAGAATTTGGTTACTTTTGTCACCTGCTCAAACTGTGACTGCACCCTAACAGTAACACAAGGTAATCTTTGAAAAAAAAACAAAAAAAACAACAACAATCAGGCTCCTCTGGCTCTTCCAAGTGCCTCTCGTGTGATTTGCAAGAAGTGAATATACCTGAGTGAAAAACAATCAGAGCCAGGAGGAGTCTATAACAATGGCAATCACTGCCACATCTAATGCAGCTGCTGTTACTAAACTGCGTTTATATGACAGCCTCCTGCAGGGAGGGGCTTTGGAGGCAGAGCTGAAGCACAGCACAGAGGGAGGAAGAAGGACCCATGAATTGTAGTCATTCAAATTCCTAAGTCAAATCCAGCTTTTTCTCAAGGTTACCAAGTTTTGTTTCAGATTGCATAGACAGTACAAAGACAGCATATTACATTTGGAATCAGAGAAATTTTCTCAAGTTTCTGAAAGACATAGGCTAAACTTATCAACATCTTTTAAACAGTTGGAATGGGGCAAACAAGTTGTGTTAACATAAAAATACAGGCATGCCTGAAGGGCAATAATAACAACTATTATTTTGTTGTTAGGTAACTTGCACATCTGTGAGAGCATAATTTGTGCTGAAGGATATGCAAAAGTTTTGCAATAACTTAATGCTGCCATCTGGACAAGATCTTTTGAGTGTTGTTAAAAAAAAAAAAAAACATGGTAAACATGCCCCTGTAACAACTTTCCCCCCCCCATATGTTGCTGGCATCAATTTCATAAGTACTTCTCAAAAAAACTAAATTTCTCAGTTTCAGCATCTGACTTGGTGCATTATCATTTGCATTACAAAGTGTCTTCAGTTCTCGGGGAGGAAAGGGGTTGTGCTGTGGAGCTGTACTTGAGGATATGCAGAATACAAGAGAATAAGCAATAAGGCACGCAAATGCATGCTGAAGAAGCAATTCTTTCATTTCCGTTCTTGAAAATAGGATTTATTGAAGCCCTGAGGACCTCTAAGTCTCAGAGGAAATAAAATGCAAGTGGTATTGAAGGGGTACCTTCACTTTGTTTATTTTTCATTCCTCTTTGCTCTTCTACAGTCTTTTGTGAGTGTGAACAGACCATCAGCCCTGATATAAGGCTATATTAGACAAGGAACTAAAGAGGCCTCAGACCAACCAAACACAAATGACAAATCGTAAATCTCAGGTCACAGGAACCACAAAATCCTGACAAATGCTTTTTATCTGTTTTTATTTCAAAGCTTGCTGCCTCTCAATAACATAGCGTGGACATTGTCCCCACGTGAGACAAACCAGAAGGATTCAGTTAGCTAAAAGGGAGGATAGGTTTAGCCGTTGCAGCTTCCTGATTTTATTTGTCTGTCAGTAGCTTTTAAAAGAGCTCAGACTGATGGGTGGAAGGGAATGTGATGGCTTGGCAGCTTGCATAAAAATTAGCCAGTGGGAAAATACAGAGGCAAATAAGTGAAGCAAATCATTTCTAATGACATCTCCTTTGTTTGAAGACTGTAGAAGTTAAAAAGCAGCTCTTTCCAGATGTTCTACATTCCATAATACTGGCTTCTGACTGTTCCATATTTTTTATTATGTGCTGTCATGTGTCAGTCATTTCTTATCTTTTAATCAGAAATATACATTTTACACCCACTAGCAGAGAAACAAAAAAAGCTGTCGTTAGAATAGTAGTTCTGACCAGGTGTTGAAAACTGTGAATGTCACTGTTTTGGTCGACTCGAGACAGATACAGCCACTCCAGGCATGAGTGACTTGTTTGTCACAATGATTTAGCAGCCAAAGATGACACAGATCCCAGACAAAACAGTGTCATGGCTGGGTGGAAGTACAGGGAAGAGAGGGAGGGGGACGGGGGACCGGACACAGACCAGGGGCCCAGACTGGGGATGGGACCAGTGGTGACTTGGATGGCATACAACTGGTTTATTAGACAAACAGTGTACTGTATTAATTAAAACCTCACTCATTCAGCCATATTTAGAGAAGTCTGCCTGGGGTAGAGTACAATAACTGATTTTCTTGCCGGGGTGATGTAAGAGTCTGGAAAGGGACCCGAGCTTCTCCAGGTGACTAAAGCTGGCTGCCTGGAGAAACAAAGCCCTGACACAAGCATCATACAGTGTGAGAGAGGGAATGGAACATTCTGTACATGAACACAAAGGAGCTATACCAGGCAGAGTAATCGTATCAAACTTTTTAGGCTACTTGCTCAAAAATGTAGTTCAAATTTTTCCTCAATCAAATATTTGCATAAACACAAACAACAAGGCCAGAGACTGTCATGGCATGTGTTTGTAATGATCTGGCTTGGGAACACTGTGTACAACCAGCTGTGCTTAGCATGACGCTACCATGTGCCAATAAGAATGAATAGACAATCATGGACTGTGTCAGTGTTTGAGATGGGTGTATGTACAAGCTTGAACAAAGCGTACACATACGTGGAGATGGAAAAACTAAAGCAAGACAGCCATGACAGCCATGACAGATTGAGCATATCAGCAAAAGCACAACTTTTTAAAAGTGCTTCACTGTCCCTTAGAGGAATGGTTTGGTAGCTTAAAACATTTTATCTTTCCTTAAAAAACCATCCATCTCTAAGCTTCTCCTTATTTACCGTTGCAGTTCACACACCTCTTATCTTGGCGATGATAATCACACACACTTCATCAGCAACATACTTCTTGCAGAAGATAAGTGGATGACTATCTTTGTCACTTTTATTTTATGAAACATAAGTTATTTTGTTTGGCTGCTGGCGGTTTTGACAAACTTTCGAAATCAATTCAGAACATTGGAAGCAAACAGGTTGGATTGCAATCTTGCCTCAGGCAGCAAAAGCCTTTTAAACACTCCCATCTTTCTTTCACACTGTCTTATTGTAAGATTTGCATGTTGTCCTAAATAGAATGCTCTCTTAATTTCACAGAAACAGGATGAGAATGACCATGATCATACAGTGCAACTTAACTCCTGTTCAGGTCCCATTACATCAATAAATAATTACAAGTTTTTCATCAAACCACTCTGTGGACAGAAAGCTCTAAAAAAAAAAAAAAAAAAAAAAGAAGCTGGTAAAAATAACACCAAAGACATGTGGGCAAAGATGAAAAATGACTTAACATGAATAATTCTACACTTGAGGTACTTAAGTATGCTATGCAGGGGAATGTGAGTGAGAAAGCACACGGTGTACCAGACCAGCCGGCAGCAGTCATACAGCCTTTAACAAGATCTGATTGAATGGAAGTAACCGAGACTTAGAGCACCTACTGTCCACTGTTTCAGAAATATAAGCATGCCCATGTGATCAAGTTACAAATGTCAAAGTTTGAAAGATAAATTCCATTTTTAAAATGTCAAACTTCTCACAGGGGATATTTACTTACCCAGTGTGTCTCCATTGCTCTCCTCAGGCTTTGTGCCTGGTCTTTTCTCTTGATCAACAGTCTGAGCACTTGATGATGAACACCCCATGTTTAGTAACAACAATAGATCAGACAGTAAAATGGAATCTGTTATGAAGAGCAAGCAAACACAAGTCTCAGAGCTGTCTGTTTTTTTAAAGACTGAGACTGTCGTGCAGTGCAAACATGAACTACTAAACTTTGCTTAATTCCTAAAAGTAGCTCAGCTACCACAATGTGTCTATGTGTCTATGCATGGCCTGCTGCCCTCCTGCCTCAAACAACAATCTGTTAAAAGCATAAAGCAAAGTAGCGCAGTCTGTATTACTGAGTGTTCCCTGCCTCCTGCTCACAGTCACACTATTCACACAGGAGAAGGAGGAGGCAAACACGTTCATGGAGCGTCCACCCCCTTACGGTCTGCTCTGGAGGACATCCACCACCTTGTGGTCATATTGAGAATAACATGTGCAGCACACTAGATCTCGAGATTTTTTCTGTTTTTGATGTGTAGAAAAAATTCAAAATTTTAAAATGCTTTTTGAAACCAATTCAGTGTTTTTCAGTTGTAACAAATAGATGCAGTGGATGATGTGCAGACCATTAAAATAATTTTTAGAATTTATCACACACACCACAAATGTGAAGTTTAAAATGTTTATTTGTCAATAAACTGTACAAAAAGTTGTTTATGTGAGAACACTTCTTACCAAATACACTTTGTGGCACCATAGGTTACATGTACACATTTATTTAGTGTCTTAGTAAGACTTTTCCATGACATCAGAATCAAAGTGTAGGTATCTCAGCTATGATGTACTTAGTTTTCAGTATGCTAAACTTAGAAATATTTCTTGGCAGCCTTTAAGACCCTTCTTGAACATTTTAAATCTAAAGCTTACATAGCTTCATGTGTGGTAAAATCTAGATTTTGAGGTACCATTGTTGAAAAAGTGTTGTCAGTAGCAGTTGGTGGGTTTTCATCCGAATGTATCATATATTTATACTGGGTTTTCAGAAAATCTGCTAAATAAAATGTGAATATATGCATGTTTCTATCCATGACTGTAATATTTTAAAGGATTGGTTCACAAAGATAAGTAGTGGGGTGGTGCTAATTCTTCTGCCAGAACTGCAGAAGAAAGCGTAAAGATATGGTGTGACTAAAAAAGAACCACTCAAACATCAAACAACAGCAAAAAAAAACATGAACACTGTCCTGTAATACTGTAGACAGTGTTGCATTTGCTTATGTTCCAGCATAGGCTAAACAGCAGTATTAAAACAGAGTTAGTACATTTCTTCAGAGACGAGTCTTCTTCAGTTTTGCACTGTGGCTACGATGGGGTCAGCCTTTTACACGAGTTGATTCTCCAGAGTCTCCAGCTTCTTTGACATAGCTTCAAGTAGGCATGTTAAAGAATCTTATAACAAATAAATTCAAATTAGTGCACAACCTTACCATGTCCAAAACATCATACAGCCCAAAAGCTCAAGTATTATCTCTGGAACAAATCACTGCCTGCTTTGATACTCATTTGATTTTTTCCAATTCAAACTTACATGTTAACTTTGAATACAAATGACAATGCTTGTTTTAGAAATGTTAATCTTAAAATGATTACATTATTGCAGTCCCTGTCACCACAGAGTGGCAAACTCTTCTACATCTTTACTTTTGAAAGTCTCAGCCTCTTCAGCAGATAAGATGGAAGAGCTTGGAGTTCTGACAAGGATGCAGCTGGAATATTGGGAAGGCTATATGATTAGTTTTATTGAGAGATGGATGCATTAATTACTCTGACATGCAGCAGTGACTACTCATGCATGTAGAGACTGCAAGGCAGAGAGTTAACAGTAATGAAGGAGAGTCTGCAGTTCTTGTTAACAACAGATGGTGTTGTCCTGGACATGTCACTGAGAAGGAGCGTCTCTGCACACCAGAGATTTAACGGTTGGCTTTAGGTTTCTGTTGATGTGCTCTACTGGAGAGTTCAACTGTTTACCTGTTTGTAACACCATCAGATAGGTTCTTGCCAAGGTTAAAAAACAACATGCCAATTCATTCATAGTGATCTATCAAGGCTTTAATCACACCTCCCACTCTGCTACACTTTAACTTTAACAAAGGTTTGTCAGTTGATTTCTATTTTAGTTTATTTGTTTATCTTTTATAACATGTAAAATATTCGCAACATTATTTACCTTTGGACATGAATGAAACATTTGATTTGGGTTTTTAGACTCAATCGTGTCACAAACACTGATCCACCAATCTGACACCTTAATCTCTCTGCTAGTTGTAGTTTGGTCTGTGGAGGACAATGAGAAAGCACTGACACTGTGTAACACTGTACAGTCAGCACAAAAGGATATTATTCTGAACCAGGCTCTTCAACTTCTCTGTGACTTGGTTCTGAAACATTAACACATTCTCGCACTGGCACATATTTTCATCAGCTGGTTTATCTGTGGGGGAAAAAAATAATTAGATGAGAAAGTTTTTCTGGATTAGAATCCTTTCATTTTTATCTTATCCTTTCACTCTGATTCCTCCCTTGTAAATTTTCTTTCTGTCTCGGCTTGTGTAGGTTCTGATTAAGCCAATGTATACATGCATTTCCCATCTGCACTCATAGGTAAATGAAAAAAGTATATGGGATCTATCTGATTCTGTCAGATCAGAATTAAAACAGTTAATGCATTTCTGCATAGATGAGTGTCCTCTGGCTCTTCAGACTGTGGTTATTGTTATTGTGGTTATTATTATTGAGGCAGCAGGTGGCAGTAATGGACCATTATTAAGTCAAATTTGACCAAGCTTTGTCATGAAAGTGCCTCATTGGAAACTCACCTAACATAACACTGAACATGGTGTCCATAGTGCTTTTTTTTTTTTTTGATTTTCATCAACCTTGTGTGGATACCTTTACCTTTACACATCCTGGACTTGAGCTTCATTGCAATTTCTCCCATTTTCTCAAAATCCTCAGCATAATACAGGTGCATCTCATCAGGCTCTGATGCTATTTCTCTCAACTCCTGTTCAATGGCCTTACCAACCCCCAAGGCATATATGGTGACCCCTGAAATGGACAGAAAAAAGACTAATGGTATGAAACTGCTATCAAAAAGAGATGCTCTGATTAGAAATTGAAATATGGATGTCAAGACAGAATATATGTTACGTGTACCAGAATTTTTTGCTTTACTGGCCCATTCGGAAACATCATCTTGTGATCTTCCATCAGTGAACACAATGCTGACTCTTGGAATGGTCGGCCTGGCACCCTCTTTGGCTGAAAAGCTGAGCTCAAACATGTGATGTAGAGCTGAGCCTGTCATGGAGCCCCTCCCCATGTACTGCATCCGGTTCACAGCCTGCTTGACGTCTTGCGCTGTGACGTACTGGCCTAAGGTGAACTCTGTGCGGACCTTGGTGGAGTACTGAATAAGGCCTACATGTGTGCCTGTCCTGGAAATGTCCAGAGAGTCCACAATGCCGTTTACTAACTGCTTGACCAGCTCAAAGTTGGCAGGGCCCAGACTCTTGGAGCCATCGATCACGAAAACTAAATCCATGACTCCATCGTGACATTCTGATTCTGCCAAGAGAGTAAAATACATGTTTCTTTGATTTTCTTGCATTCTCGAGCAGGGGTTCTACAGACCCCATATCTTAGAAAGATGAAAAGAAAAGAACGTAAAAAATTGTTACGTTTTCGAATTGTAACAAAAACCTTTTAGTTTGTCAGGCAATGATTCCAAATTTCTTCACTAACCAACCTTATTTAGAAAATATAAAAAACAACTAGAAACTGATGCCAGCAGAGGTGCAGAGGTTTACCCTTTCTTTCATTTACACTTGTTCACCATTTAGGGACAGCGGATACTAAGTTATTGGCAGACCAGTCAAGCACACACACTCTGTTCCCAGGAAGCTACGCTGTTGGAGGTCCTGCAGAATGAGGTCTGGTTGTGTCCTGAGACCAAAGTTCTTTACAATACTATTAAGAAATTGTATCCATTTTTTTAATATAATCAAATTTTTTCAACAGTGTGCTGATTCTCTGTCAGAGTTTGGTAATTAATTAACAATCCATTTTTGCTTGGGAAGTATAAGAAATATTTTTGTGGATGCTCCTGTTATATCCAGTCCTGACACCCTCACCTGTTACCAGCTATTATCCCAATCCCAAAAAGGTCTAAAAAACTTTTTTTGGCCGCTCTCCCAACTTTTTTAGAGTTTGTTGTCGAAATCAAGTTAAAGGTTGTTATTTCTAAAAATTACTAAAAATTATTTATTTTATACTTTTGTTTGTTAAATAAAAGTTAAAGAACAAATTAGCAATGTATAGATTTATGTTTTTGCTGCATTTTGGAAATTTTTTTCCACTTCTCTGGAAACTATGAAAAGACATTTGTGTTCATACTTTTGCAGCTCTTTCTACCTTCAGCCAGCATGAATCCCTCAAAACATTTACAGACGTAGGAGTCAGTGGTACTGACACACTGATGCTTCTTCCATTTTGTTTTTAACAGTCATTAATAACCTCAAAATAAAATGAAAATTAAAGGGAACTAAACATTTACACTGTTTGCTTATTTACTGTTCTATTTATCCTCATGCATTTCTCCGTTGGATATCTTTGAATTATTGTGTTTCATGCTCACAGTGAGAAATATTCCTTCAAATGTGTAAGACTGGACTCACTCTGGCATGTCTTTCCATCAGGTCGCAGTGTGTATCCGTCTCTGCATTTACACACACAAGAATCTTCTGTATTCATGAACCCCTGCTCACAGCCATGTTTCCCATCAGCACAGTGGTCTGTCTCTGCAAGAGGGTAATCATTTACTACTGCTGCTCAATTTTAAACCTTCATGAAAAGCAGTGATCAAATACATACAGCTAATATTTGGTGACAGGTGACAATGACTTTTGCATGTTTTTGGAATTTACGTAATGATTTTACTTTACTTATTTGATTGGGGGCTCACTTCACTTTTATGGGATATTTCATTTTTCTAATCAATGTAAAATTGCATTTATTTATTTAAAATCCCATCTTTTCTTTCATTAAGTAGACTGATTAGAACCGATTTCAGCGTTTGTATATTTCTTTATCATTCTTTATGTGTTTGAGCCCCAACTGCATTCTCAGGTATGATGGAAAAATGAATGAAACCCAGGAGAGCTAAATGATGTTAGGGCTGATACACATTTATATTGTGAGCCACTTTGGGATTTCTAAAACATCACAGTTAAAGAAGTGTTGCCTTACTCATAGATGATGAAGAAAACATTTCCTTTTTTAGTAAATAATGGCATAAGGAGAAAACACTCACTTTTGCATGTTTTCCCATCTGGTCTGAGTGTGTAGCCTTTTCTGCATTTACACACACAGCTGTCCTCTTTGTTCATAAACTCCTGTTCACATCCATGGGTACCATCAGCACAGTGATCAGTCTCTGCAGGAGAGAGACCATGTATCTGCACTCAGAAAACTGAGAAGTAATTGAAAAACAAAAAACTTTTGAGCATCATTTGTGCATCAGAAACAACTTTACTCTCAGGATTCATAAGAGCTTGAATAAAGGCAACGGAAGGCATCTTCAGTTCATGGTTCAGAACTGAAGAAGCCTTTTGTCTGAGAGGTGAAATGTCTTCAAGATCCCAAAAGAAGTTCTTTCAAGTTATTTAAAACTGAGCAGATTTACTCTGGATGCCAAAGGATGCATACCCTGTATACTCTTCATCTTATTTAAATCTACCAAAGACCACAAAGAATAAAAAATAATCTAACCCCAGGTACAAAAAAGTAAGTCCAGATGTCAATTTTGCAGCCTCCATATCTTGTAAGAACATTTGAAGTAGGTTTTCAAAGAGTTTCGGTCGCTAATTAGTTCTCTTCTTCCACAGTCAAAGTTGTATTCTACAATATTTGACCACTCTTCTGAATGTATACACCATAATACATGTCAGCGAGTGTCATGTTGCTGTTTTCATGATTGGAAAGTGTAAAGAAAATCTAAAACCATGTCTTTTGAATAACAAGGATGAAAAAGAAGCAGACTTTTACTTTTGCAGGTTTTCCCATCTGGTCTTAGTGTGTAGCCTTTTCTACATTTACACACACAGGAGTTTTCTGTGTTCATGAAATCTTGTTCACATCCATGGCTGCTATCAGCACAGTGATCAATCTCTGGGATGGAAAAAACAGAAATGAGAGGGAAATTTTTACATTTTGCCTGATTTTTCTTTTTTTTTTCATATTCTCTTGGTTCTGTTGTTTGGGGTGTTTAAAAATGGATTACTTGTGCATTCAGTTTTTTCACCAGATTACAAAATAATAAAAAGCTCTTACTGCTGCAGGTCTTGCCATCCAGATTTAGGACGTAGCCCTTGTTACATTTGCAGATGTAGGACTCCGGAACGCTGACACAGTTATGCTCACAGCCGTGGTTTCCCAGGTCACAGTAGTCTATTTCTGAACAGGATGACTGTCTTATTAATGTTTTATCTACACTATCAGAGCTGCAACTGCAGTTATAGCTATATGTATCAGCATTTTATGTACAATTTGGCCATTCAAATCAAAACAGCAAATAATAGAGTGCAACTTGTTCATCCGGAAATGTACAATAAGGTACAGAACTGAGAAGGCAAGTATTATCAGACAATTTTTCTTGTTTTGATTTGACAATACTATGAGAGCCTGAAATCAACTCTACATTTCAGCAGCTGCTCTGATGATTGCAAAACCACACTTCCTTCAGGAAATCTCCCGCACTTTACTTTCTGTTAACATCTGCCAGGGGACCAAAAAGGGGCCTTTTCCAATTGTGGGAGGACAAGACATCACTGGTAGGAGGGATGCTGGCTGTCATTTCAGCTGGAGGACCATAAAAGTTACACATTTGCACAACCTATTTTTGTAGTAACCACGTGAGGCTTATCAAGTCTATCATTCAAGTAACAAAAAGTTGAAATTATTATCATTACGAATATTATCACATATTAATTGTTTTTGATCTTAGCATTTAAGGTGATTACATTTCACACATGCACTTTGAGCATTTGAGCAGGGACACTGTCCAGTCCCGATGAAGGCTTGGATATTGATCTGTACCATTAACCATAAAAGAAAGATGATGATTCTAAAAATATTACTGTTGCATGTCTTCAGGTCTATGGTGAGTTCATATCCTGGACGGCAGCGACACTCGTAGCCATCAGCTAGGTTTGCACAGATGTGTTCACAGCCATGATCCACCACAGCACATGTGTCCTCAGCTGCCGAGGGAAAACATGGAGAAAAAGTATCTACAGTTCAGATTACAGACAGACACCCACAGTAACTGATTGTTTGGGGCCACACATTCTATTTCATCTCTATCAATTCCTGGCTGAGAATTTTAGCCATTAGTGGCAACATTTTACGAGTTGTTATGTCTGTCTGGTCGTGATAATGACAGGCTTTTTCCCTGAAAGCAGGCGCATCAAGACAGTAACAATGAAAACTGAAGAGACAGAAATTTTAAAACAATGACTTGAGAGATGTCAAAATATCCCATAGAGACAGGTGATTGTTTTTGTGCATCCATAATCAAAAGCTAAATTTGTCTGTGATATTGAAATATTGGCTATAGCAGTTTAAGAATTTAGGGGTATTCTTTGACATACATTATTAATTTCAAAGTGTGATTTATGAGAACATTAAGATGCTTTGTCAACATACTGCAGTTTTATTTGACACGTGAGAATGAGACTGTAGCTGGTAAAGACGTCACCAGATTTTTTTTGAAAAGTTTTTTTTACCTTTACATGTCTTGGCATCAGGATTGAGGATGAAGCCTTTCCTGCACTTGCACTTGAATGAGGCAGGGCTGCTCACACAGATATGTTGGCACTGATGGTCCACCACATCACACATCTCTGAACCTAAGGCATGTAGGAACAAGCACAAGTTTGCAAACACACACGCTCTGAAAAGTACAGAAACACTATTATGAAAATAATCGTCACCTCCACACAGTTTGGACTGGAACACAGAGATCAGGGTGTCTATTTGGCTAAAGTTGGCCACCAGGTGCACATGTTCGGTGTGTGGCTTGCTCCCTATGGCCTTCAAGGTGTTCATATCAACCCGGCCCACTCCAATGGCAAAGATTTGAATACCAGCCTCCCTCGCTTGTGCTGCAACCTCCTCCACAGTGTCCTGAGGTCTCCCATCAGTCACAATCATAGCGATTCGTGGAATGTGCATGCTCATTGGTCGGGCTCCCTGTTCCTCGGTAAAGGATGTCTCCATGGTGTACTGGATGGCCAGACCTGTCATGGTTCCTGTGGCGAGGTGTTCCATATTCCTCACAGCTTGAACCACTTCATCTCTGGTGGTGTAGGTGTTGAGGGAGAACTCAGGCTGCACTACGCTTCCATACTGGAGCAGGCCGACGCGTGTTGCATCACGGCCGACATCGAGGAACTGCAGTAGGTTTATGATGAAGGTCTTGACCTTTTCGTAGTCTTTGGGACGGATGCTTCTGGAGCTGTCAATGACAAAGACGAAATCCAGCGGTGCAGCTTTACAAGGATTCTCTGCGAACAAGAGTAAGTTTACAATCAGTTTTGAAAACTGTAATAGCAAATATAAACAGGCATTCTAATCAGCAACTAGTCACTTACCCACTGAATTGTTTTGGATTGTTGTCTCATTTGTCCCTCTGGCTGTGATGAGTCTGGGACGGTGTCTCTCCGGCTGCACTGCATTACAGCACAACAGGCAGAAGAGACTGAGGGCCAGGGATCTCATTCTGATGAGAGATGACAACTGCAGCAGAGGGGCACAATGACAAGAGTTCGTACAACAGGAACACTCTCACGATGTAGTAAGTAGAGGGCAAGGCTGCATGGAAGAGAGACAGGAGACAAGGAAAAACAAACATGTTAGATAAGTTTTTATCTAGAAACAAAATACTACTACAAGTGACACACAAGACAGATGACTCGATAAGAGTCAAAGTTGTTGTGAGCCAGACTGATACCATTAATCTACTGCACAGCACATACAATCTACGAGGGAGTGAATCAGCTTTGTGATGCTGAAAAATCCAGTTACCTCGCAAAGCCACTCATCCTGCTTCATAGTACAGGCCCCTGTCAAGGATCAGATCATTTTTCATAATATGATGATACATTAAAAAAAATGGCATTGAGAGAGGGTTACCTGTCTTTTTTACATGACTGTAATCAGGGTCGTAGGAAGTTCATGTAAATGCACACACTTACGGAGCTGAAAAAATGTCCTACACACTGAAATTTTATCTCACAATCAGAATTTTACTTCCAAAACAAACCAAATTATATATATTATTATTGTATCTTATTTTATTAATATTGATATTATTTCTATTTTGGAACAGAAATCATATAAGCATGAATACTGTCATCGTTAAAACTCTTTTTTTTAAAAGAAATAAGTCCCAGGCACTCAAAAGTAGAAAAGGAAGAAGGTATAAATAAAAAGCCTTTAATGACTTTGGCTAATCATAATAAAATACCAACATGTTTCAACCACCACCGTGGTCTTCATCAGGGCAAAGCAGAAGTCCACTCTTTTTTTTAACTTCTAAAATAGCCAGAACAGAGGGCATTGAATAATCATCAGATCCTTTTCGGTTCTGTTGAATAAACTCAGCCTCACATGTATCAGAAGTATGTCTGGCTGCACCCGCAGTTGGATCATCCAACTCTGCCCACATCCAATTTGACTGCTTGTGGAAGGGGTTGGAGGGCACAGTTAGGGATTTGTGGACATGACTTCTAAAGTGACGCTGATGTGAGAAGAGTCTCAAAGATCAAAGAGGGAGAGAGGCTGTCAAAATGAAAAAAAAAAATCTGAAATAATCACAAACCAAGCACTGCAGCTAATGACAAAGGGATGAATTTCTTTGTACAAGTAAACCACCAGTGATAAGTAATAAAGTAATAAATATTAATTTATACTTCAAACTGAACAACACCAGAATATTTACATTTCATTCATTAAGAATGAACAGTCTAATCACAATATTAATTGTGGAGCTGTCTATTCTTACATTCGCCGACATTTTTGATTGTTATACTGGTATCAAGTTATCAAACACCTTCCTTTGAAGGGGCCTGTGTCTGAATGTTTCAGCCAAGCTACCTTTGAATCAGGAAGTCCTGGCAGCTCTAAGAAGAAACAGAAATGTGCTCAACAATAATTCTGTGACAAAGGAGAAAATTATTCTTGTTGATGAAAATCACTGAATTTTAAACCATGCTACTGAAAAGAATTTGTGATAAGTATTTTTTCTTATAGGACAACTGCTGTGAAAAACAGTAGATTATAACTCGGGTGTGACGTTTTTTCCCAGTTCCAAGCCTTCCAAAGAAAGGCAAAATGGAAGTTCCATAAACCACCAAGATTCTGCTTCAAGGACTCATGGGAACTACGCAGGGCTGCAATAGTTGACATGACATTCATTTTGTGCTGTTGTAAATTATTTATAATATCAATTTTATTTTTGTTTGCTGTTCTATTTATATTTGAGTTGAGCTGTGTTAAAATTGTAACGTAAGTTCCAGTAACTTTAATATTGGCAATGTGTGTGGTGGATGGGCCACAAGTATAGTTTTTCTTGGTCCATTATTCATTAAATGAAACCTTGCAATTCCACCAAATCTGTTTCAAACACTTGCATCTTTAATGGATAATTGCTGTGTATGTTGAAATTGTTTTTTAAAACATTAGACTTGCTACAAAGGGAAGGTCAGTCACACAGACTGTTTTGTTTTGTTAGGTATTTTTTCTGAATGATTTATTTGATTAAGAAATTGAACAAGAGTGACTTATTAATGAGATTCATGTTTTCCCATCTGTCACCAAATGGAGTCAAACCGCTATATATGTATAAGCTTTTGGATGTTTTGCTGCACAGGTGGTTTAAAGTGATTTAAGAGAAGCTGAAAGGTACCACAGACTGTTTTCCTATCCAGTTCCCAGGGGCGCCATCCTTTACCATCCATATTCAGACTGCAACTTCAGCCATCTTAAAGATCTGGTATCAGTGTAGAAATTGCAAATACATCCACATTCAGGCAGAGTTACGTGGTATTTGTCATGAAGTACCAATCATGTTGATTAGGTAAAACAGGAAGTTGACGAATAACTGAATTCTGAAAAACTTTCTCAGAGGGATGAGACTAGTTCAGGGCTCAGTCTGCCCACAGCCCCACGTAGACATGTATATGGTAGCTGCTGACCTGGGACCTGCTGGGGTCACATATCCATGTTGCATCTCACACTGAGTGGTTGACCTCTGAACTCACATATGCTTGACATCTCATTGCCAAAATCTTCACATCATTATCTTAAGCTGCTGTTCTTCTTCTTGACTTTTTCTGCCGTAATAATGAATAATAATTTTCAACGATGTCCTTGCAGATTAACATTTTGCTGCCATGCTTCACCAGAGGATGTATTTATCTATGTAAAGACTTATTAAAATGCACTCTTTATGAAAATCTATTCTACGTTTTCATTCAAATATATTTATTTTATACTAGCTATTTGATAAATTGTGTGTATTGCTGTGCCGCAGAGCAATTATTTTGAAAGCCAAGATTGTATGTTTACGATGAAACACAAAAACGGCATGTACGGTGCGGCTTTTATGGGATTTGGTCTGTGTTTTGTACATTCCCTGTCCTTGATGGCTTTTCGTGATGTTGGTGAAAAAAGACCTAAGCTGTTTCCAGACCTCATTTTTAGGTGAGTACTCAGCAGGTGATCGACAAGCCAAATAAAAAATTATATAAGTTCTTGAGAACATTAATCAACAGATATTAAGAGACATTAATCAGACCTGGGTCATATGCAATTAACTCTGAGTTACTGCATTTAAAGACATTGAATAAAAATCTACTCACCTTGTTGTCAACACTAAAATATTTTCTTGAGAAATCCCACCACTGAATCAAGAGAAGACCACCAGCAGGAAAATCTGTCAGTCTAGTTGCTCCACAGTGTAAACACACCTATGCCCCAGCTCTCTGTCTTTTTGAACTGCTCAGCCCCTTACTCCATCTACTCGGTTTCTCTGTTTACACCCCCTCTGACTCTAACTTTGGAGACGCCTCTTGTTCTGCTCAGTCTGCTGGTAAAACAATAACTACAGTATGAGTGTTTCATGCACATTCAGATATCAATACTTAGCTTTAAAGCCACTGTATAAATGTGATAAATCGGGTAATGAATGTATCTCTTATGAGCAGTTTTTAAAATCAAACGTTCTCATAGGAAATGACTATTGTGATAGAGGTGATTGCAATTTCAAAAAATTAACTTTCTTCATCCTTTGCTGAACAGCAGTTTATGGAAAGACTGGGTAAGTAGAACCATCACTATTCCGACCCCTGTGAGGGCACCTTCCTGCCACACAATGAACAGATTTATACTGTCTCCTCTCACCTCAGTGACCAAATAGTTTCCAGGAGAACATATTATTTGATCTACAAAGTCAGCAAGAAAAAGTAATTGTATTAATTCTATATAAGTACTTGATAAAAAAAAAGTTACTTGGCTGAACTCAATTCTTAACATACAAACTGTACATGCTTCATCTACAAAAACACACACACCTCACATTTGTCAGTGAAATTTGATTTTAATAGACAAATAAATGTCACATCTTTATTCTCCATACAGCAGTGCTCTTCAAGTTTGACTTTTGCATCCTTGCAGGACATTTTGTGTCCGGGGAGCACCTTGCCAATAACTGCATCTGGTGGAACAGACTTGTGTAATATTTGAACAGACCACAAAGCTCCCATTGGCCTAATTGAAAAAACACAACCAAGGTCCATGTTTATTGAGCTTCAGGTTCCCTTCAAGCAACTCATTCTTAGTGACTACAAAGAGGAAACTGATTTCATATCAGTTAAGTCATAATAGATAAATAGCAGCCTGAGACATTTCCCGTCCATCAGTAGAAACACAGTTACATTTAAAAGTTAGCAATAATCAACCAGCACAATTCAACACTGGGTTTTTATGAAACAATTCTGTTTTCTGTTGAGTAAAACAGTAAAAAGAAGGTGATATGTTTGATATACACTAGGTTGCTCTTTGATCATGTCAGAATACAGGCAGATGCTTCTCTTTGGGAAACTTTCAGTCAAGGTGACACTTCATACAAAGAGCCTAAAAAGTGCCCTCCTGTGGAGATAACGTTTTGAATGAAGGCAATCCAACCCTGATCATGAGCAGAGACAAGACAGAAAGGAAACACATGATGACTCCTCACTCATACTATCACAGTTCACCAATGCGGCCAACAAGCTCCTCATTGTTGCTATTATGCATAAGATTAACATTTCTGTAGAGGCTGGGACTCACATAATACATCATACTATTAGAGATTACACAGAGAGCACAAATGGAATTCATAAAAATATAAATCATCTATCAAACATTCTAGTGCTTTCATATTTTGTTTCACCCAGATTCAAATGCAAAAAATGCACATCATTTCTGGAATTACACTAAGAGAGACAGAACAGATTAATATATAAGGAAAAACACGAGATAATCAGTAATAACAGGAAGAGATGAGAAGTCACGGTGGTGGTGCTTTTGCACATGTACATAGGTATACATGTGTGTAGTATGTGTGTAGCTACAGTATATCCATGCATATACTGTACACTGGAGAGGCAGTGTGGTGCATAAAATTTTGCTGGGGTCTTATTAACAGCAGGATTTATTCAGCAGAATGCTGGGATTGTGCTCATGCAGTAGCAGCAGCGCGAGATGGAGGTGCCTGTTTGGGAGGAACACTGACATGGTCGTCGTATGGTGGGAGCAGCACCTGGGGATTAAAAAAGGAGGTGAAACACAAAAGGAATATATGTAAACAACAGTGCAGCAATATGACAATACTTATAATGTATAAGTGCTCAAACATCAAACTTATAATGTTTGAGCACGTCTAAGTTGCATCATCTGTTTTTGTGCAAATTCAAAATGAAGAACCAAATTAAACTTTGGATTCAATAAAAGCTGTTTTTTTGTCTCAATGCTAACATGCTCACAATGAATCCTTACATGCGTCTATTTTCCAGGTATGAATACCATGTGATATCTTAGCTCAGGTAAAACTGTCTTTGGTTAGGGTTGTTCTTTAGGTTTTATTATGGTTAAGTCTAGATAAAAGTTGGCATCAGGGGTTAAAAATTAGAATAGAGTTATAGACATTTTCACAGATTAAAACCAAATATTAAGCGACTGGACAATTTAAAAGCTCCAAATAATCTTCCACCCCTGGCACAAGTACAGCTGAAAAATAATTTTATTAGATTTCCTTCAAACAAAACATTGAACAAATTTGACATTTTCACTGCATTACCAAAATGTTATGCAACCAACATTTCAGCTGCACTAAAGTGTCCAAAAAGTAATTACAAACTGAGGTGAAGGACCAGCCTAAATTATCATTCAGATTTTTACCTGCCAATAAAAAAAAAAAAAGTTGGGTGCTCTGGCAGGAAGTCCCTGGCCTGCCTTTACTTTTAATTCTGGGAACAACAAGCAACACAGTGCTCACAATATAAGCTCAAAATTTATAGAAATTACTGTTTCTGGGTCACTAAATCATTATATGTATTTTGCATTATTTGAAACTGTCACACATGCTCAGAAACAGTCAAATTAAATCAAATTTTTAAGGCTCCAAAAACATAACATGCCCACATTTTCCTAAATTGGCAATATGTGAAATTGTCACAAAGATATTTCCAAACTATTAGATGTTCCAAATGTTTATGAAGAAGTACAAGGAGGTAGACAACGGTGTAACACCAAGGACTGTCACACAAGAGAATGAAGGTGAAGTCTCATCTGACCCAATCACCTAAAACAACCTTTTAATTTCCTACTTTGTCACTGTCGGTTAGGGTTAGGCAAAAAAATACATGGTTATGCTTTAATCACAAAAAATACATAATTACAGTTTGCATCACGTTGAACACTTTCCCAGAAACAACAGGAAATTAAAAAAGTTACCAATTTCTGGACCTTTATGAGGAGACTACTGTGTTTAAGTATTTCACTGTGAGACTGAGCTGAATAAGAGAAGATTCATCTTCTCTTATTCCTCACTCACACTGAACAAATGTAGGGTGAGGTGGTGAGGTCTGTTTTATTTCAATAATGGCTGCCTGCAGCACGGAAGTCCTCATCTGGGCTGGAAAGCTCTCTTTGCTTAGTGCTGTGACATGTTGCTTATTATAGGAACTAGATAAATCGTTTCTACAAGCTTTTTCTTTCAAAAATTCAAGTCTAACCATCCTCTCAGCTTGACCCTTCACCAGCAGAGTACCCAAGCTGACTTCATGTGGAGTGAGAAGACCGCAGATGTGGCTCAACACCCATTTTGGTTTCGCTGTTGATAACTCAGCAAACAAAAATGCTCTCTGAATGGTTCAGCTGACTTCATATAAAACACCATGTGCCCGACCTGTGTGTGCAATGTTTTAAACCATGAGTCACTGAATGTGTCAGCGCATAGAGACAGCTGCAGTCCTGCCTCTGTGACAATAAATCTTGCTGTTTTTCAAGAAAAATGGACATATAATAATCCATCATGTCTTTTAGCCTACAGCACAAATGAGAATTATAGCTCCTCTTACGGCTCACTTCATTTCTGAGAACCTATACAAAAAAACAGCCTATTGTCCTTTCTCGTTTTTGCCTGACCACAACAGCAGGGCCAGCCTTAGAAACGTGAATCACTGTCTTTCTGCATGATAGACTGAAAAAATAAATCACTATTAACAGTGCAGCTGACCTCAATAGCCTTGAGACAACCAGCACATGGGACAGGTCACATCAACACCTTTAAATCATAGCTACAGAGGATAACTTGCAATCACATTCTCTGAATTGCATGCTTGAGTCTCTGCGGACACATCAGTGACTCACCGATAAGAATATTTTCAACCTGCATGACCCAATGTAGGACCCAACGTTGTCTAATTTGGGGTTGTAAATAACATTATAAACATACATGTATATATATATATCTATATATATATATAGATATATATATATAGATATAAATACTGTATATCATGATATGATATCATATATATGATATCAGTATCACTGATGAATTGTTACAAAGCTATACATATATATATATATATATATATCATTGACCTTGTTATGAAAATTCTTAACAGGAAAGAAACTGACATGACAATCACAAATTTATTTCAGTATTACTCGACCGTATCTTCTATCTCTATGTTGCGTGCTTAGAAACGTTCAAAAATGATAACTGTGTGTTGATGATAAACAAACAATAACAAAGGCAGCACAGAAGATCAAGGTAGAAGGAGTTTGCAGGAAATTGACATAAGGTGGATGGATACGACTGATAATATCTGCTGGTGACAAGCATCGTTTAATTTCAGCAGACAAATCCACAATCTGCAACTGCACCAGAGGAGCATAGAAACATTACCTAAAGGGAGAGTGGCTTTGCAAGAGTCATCACCCATGTCAACTTCATAAAGAGAAATGTCTCTCATTTCCTTCTCTGACGCATTTCAGGGGTTACTTATTGCTCCTCTACAGCCAAATAAGCGTCCGTGTGGGTGTGAATGACTTTTCTGTATGTTAAGAAATTTGCCTCATATGGACTGCATTTGTGCACTTTTGACCTGATTAATAATGTAACGCCACGCAAGCAGCTAACTAAAAGCAACAAACCTGCCCGGGGTCTGTGGGGAGCTCTAATTGAGTATGCCTGGCCCCAACTGAAAAAGCATACCTGTCAGAGTGAGGCTGATGTTAAGATACGAAGGGCAAGGGTTTTTTTTGGTCATGCGAGCCGGAGAGGGGCCTCCTGTTATTCTATTTACAGCTCAGGTGTTTTAAACATCAGGAGTCTGTGGATGTCTCAGTTGCTAAAAAGCCCAAAACGTCACATAAAACCACACAATGTACTAAGATGTGGAGCGTTGTTTCAAATTGCGTAGAATGTCGCACTCAGAGGAGTCTTAAGCTGCAGACCAGGAGTACATGTTCATCAAAATACCTGTGAAACCCAGTATATTTCAAGTTCAAATATCAGTCCTCATGGAGCCAGCTACTGACAACTCCTTATGTGCTTCTGTGCCGATAGTCAAAACAGGTCATTAGTGTTTCTACAGCCTCATTTTTCTTCTCCCTTCTGTAAGAGTATAAGTGGTTATAATTGGCGTGTGGGTAGCAGCGCTCAGTGGGCCAGGCTTGGCTAAAAGGACACCAACAGGAGGCCCAGAAACACGCAGACAGAGCTCACTTACTGTATGAGCGCTGAGTCTCAGCCACCATTCTAATGGCTTTGCCAGCATGGAGCCTCATCTCTCCTTCCGAGTCTGTTCATCCATCCATGCTACTGTGGCCTCCATAAAACTGCCTGCTACGACAGCCCAGCTTTATATTTCCTTCCCCCCCATAACATGATGACTTTACAGTTGCCAGATTGGCCTGAACAGAGAAAACCTACGCAGATGATAGAAGCGTGACAAGTGGTCTGGATTGAATAAGGAAATCATTTTTCCACAATTGTGGGCTGTTTTGTTGACTTTGGACAGTAGACAAAGGAGCAGATCGAGATCAGACACTGTTTTATGTTGGATTCTGAGATGATGATGTAGACATAAAGAGACTAAGAAGACTAAGTATAGCAACAATATGAGTGTTAACATTTAAACATACTGTACACATTGACAAAGGGATACAGCTTATTCCAAAAATTCTACTTATTTCCTTAAAACATGCTTGTTTGTTTGCCACATATCATAATCTGTTTTCAAAATTGTTCCCTTTGAGTTTATGTTAATAAAAGTATTTGTACAGCTGTACACTGCACACAAGGAATGCCAGCAGTATTAGTGTTGATCCGAGAGCACTCGGACGACCTTTAGCCTTGCACACAGATGTATGTGGCAGCTCATTGGAAAATATGATTAGCGCTCACACGGGTTGTCAGACAGCAGAAAATCTGGAAGCAAATTCCTTTTTTTGTGTGTAACCTCATTCTTTAAACACAGATTTAAAACTATGAACTCACCATTGCTAAACAAAAGGTAAACTTACCGTGGTGTCATTGGTCGTAACGTAGAGCAAGATTTCAGAACCACCCCTTCCACTCACATATCTGTAGCAGTTCCACACACATGCTATCAGATATGCCTGGTGCCAGATAAAAAGAGAACAAAAACACTCATTAGAGGCTTGAACTGCAGAACACCAATATTATTCTTAAGGTAATGGTAAATGAAAAATGGTAGTCAATGATTCTTCGCGAACATATTTTTCTTAATATGATGATACCTTAGCAGCCTAACTGTGGACGGTGGAGTTGTTGAGTTGATCAATTTCTCATATCTCAGCAATTATTGTAACGTCTAGTGTGAAACTTTATGCCAACATTTATGTCTTTCATTTCCATCGCCAGGTAAAATAAAGTTTCATGCAATAATAACTATAAAATGAATGGCATTTCCATCTGCCTCCACTGAATATTTGTATTTTGAACTAAGTATCAATAACTCTGAACTAAGATGGCAAAAATTGCTAACACTAAACAATAGAATGCTATCCCTGCAAACACACAGCTTTTAGTTCTGAGGATCGCAGTACCAAAGTTATTATGTCTCGCAAAGCTGTAGACCTTTATTACACTTAGTGTCAAGTTTTTGAGCAACATTTAAATTCTAAGACAGCCACCTTACAACAAACTATGTGCCGAAGGGAAATGTAGGAGAAATGCTAAGGCTCCAAAATCTAATTGGGCCATCTTGCCTGCAAGGACGCCGTGGTGCGAGTGTGTTTTCTGCATGCAGATAGACGCAGATTGCTTCGTGCTTACATGAACAGCATGCCCCATAGAGCATGAAATACTCATGAAATTCTGTAATTCAAAGAACCTCTCGGTCTTGTTGAATTCATACTCTGTTTACAAGGTCTTTGGAAGGGTTGTACGACATTTTATAATCATGAAAAACAAGCTCCTGTTGTTCTCTGTTATCTAGAAATCATCTGGCTCTCAGCAGGCAGCTTGCTACTGGACAGAACGCCTCTGCCAAACACAACACCATCTGCTACATCAATCCATCTGTTTGAAGATCCAAAGCTTGTCTGAGCTCTCGAACTTTCTTACTATCATAACCCAATTAAGAGGCCTCTTTAATGCCCTCACAGCTCTGATGTATGAATGGCCTCTATTGGAATGTGTAGAGATATGTTTGCTGGGATGGAGGTCGCTCAATTTTCCCTTCAGTCCCCTGCAAAGAATACTCAATATGTGAAAAATAATGCTTATTTTTGCTAAATCACTTGCGGAGTAAAACATACTTCTTCTAGGAATGACATTGGAATAAAAAGGATCAAGATCTATGTTTGCAGAGAGGAAGAAATAACTCACAAATGTGAACTAAAAGCTTTCAAGTTGTTGCAATAATTACTAACCTGTAATTTAAGATTGCTTCCATTTTGTTATTAAAAAAATGGAAGAATTTAAATAAGCATTTTCTTTGGAGACAACATCTGGAGTCGGCATACCTCCGAAAAAATGTGTGTTGAAAGTAGGGATACACAGAAATTTCAGCTTGACATCAGTATTTGATTTTCAGCTTTTTGACTGCCACAGGCCTGTCAGCAAATAGGATTACTCAGGATCAGCCAAAGACAGTGGCTGACAGTGATATTTTTACGTAAGCACTGAAAATTCGTTGAGTTGGTAATGACCTAACAGGCTAAAAACTCTTGACGTGAGAGCTTCTGATAAATTTTTTATCTTTGCTAATTTAAGATAACGTGGTGAAGATCTGAAATCATTTTATAATGCATACTTCATTGTTTCTCTAGCATTTAGGAGAAAATAGATGATAAAAAGAGTCAATATTGGCTATTGGGCAAGTTTTCATTTTTAACATCTGTTCATCCGTAGTTTCAGCAAATCTAGGTCCGCCATTTCTATTTTTAGTGACGATGAAGTCACATCTGAACATGGTGTTACATAAAAAACACCAGTCTGTGTCACAAGATTACATAATATTGTTATGTTGTCAAAAAACTTATGGCATTCCAAAGATGAGCCTGGCCATCCCGGAAAGAATTCTAAGAGCGGCTAACCATGTTCCAAAAATATCTGAATTAAAGTATGAAAATATTACCTTGAAGCCAAGAATACAGCCAATGAAGAGCAACACGATGAGCACCAGGCACACATTACTGAGAGCAGCGACCTCCTCTTTGTAGGGGAAATTATCAGGCTGCAGAGGGGACAGAAAAAGAGCAGTCAGTAAACAGCAGAGATTTCATGTAAGGCTAGAAGAGAACCACTCATTAGGCCATAAAGACAAGTGTAGCTGCACATCCATACTGATGTGAGAAATACTACATGATAAGGTGCCACTGATTTCAGGGCAAAAACACCTGAGGTTTCTTACCAGTTGCTGCAGGTAATCCTGTATCGTATTTGGGTAAACCACAATGCTGACAGCCACCAGGGTGTTGAGAGCAAAGTCAAATATTTGGTAGCAGAAAAAGGGAATGATCCAGGCAGCACGCAGCTAAAACAAAGACATTTATTTCAGGTATTTAGGATAGGCTGAGATTAAAAGAGTAGAGTAGCAAGCTGGAATTTGAACAACACGGTGGACATAAATCAGAACTCAAACAGGGTCACAGGTAGATTACAGTGTGTTGCTAAGAGAGAGTTGGAAAAGAAATTTGAAAAATTTGTACAGTAATATAGAATCAGCATCACAATTGTTTTAAACAATTTGGAAACCTTTTATGTTGTGGGAGACAAAGCTTCAGGGATCTCTGAGTGCAAGTTAGCAGGAAAAACATTTTGTTTACCTTGTAAGCGCCGTATGTGGCCATCCCACATATGAGTATCATCAGTAGAGAGATTGCAGAGGCAATGCACATGTCTGGAGAAGCAAAAGAAGTAAAGTCAGAAAAGCAAAATACAAATTCCAACTGTTGCTGTTTATTTTACCTATTGTGAGATCTACTTCGCAGAACCACAGTGAATTCAAAATAATATTTCTATAAAAATGTTTACAACATCATAAACAGCCTGGCTCATCTGTCTGTAGAACACTGTGTGCAGGAAAAAATATGACATGCTGCATCTGTCAACCAGAATTTTCACCCGCATTTGTGGGTTGCTCTGTCAACCTGACCTCATACAAACTCGGCATGGCAGAAGAGAAGGAATCTTTTTGTTATATGAGGATAGAATGGGGTAGAATCAAAACACATGTAGTAAGTGAAGTAAGGGACAGAGAATATTTTGCAGCTGAGTCACAGTATGAATCACATTTTACCTCATGAAAAGACTTAATATTTGCCACTTCATTAAAATACCAAAGAGGAAATGCTCAAAAGCTAATGAGAAGACTGAGATAGTTCTCAACGTAAAAATATTTTTGGGGCCAAAATTAAGGGGAAAAAATTGTGAAAAACATCCAGTGATTTTTTTGTTCTGATTTGTTTAAACTATTTTGATTATTAATTCATCTTTAAGCATGAGAGTTGTTGGTTCATATATGTATGAATTTTGGAAAAATACAAGCTAGCTGTTAGCTACTGCTTATGCTTGTACTTTTTGCTAGCTAAGCTACATTACACTAAGCTAATTAGCACCAAACTTGCTGTGTAGCTACTGAGCACAGAAACAAATAGTGACATTTTTCCGAAAAAGTATAGTTTCGAAAAAATAATTAAATGAGCATGATTTGGGGAGAAACAGCTTGTTTCTTTGTTTCAATATAAAAATGATAAACTGGCAAAACAATTTCACACATGAGAAAAAGCAAAGCATTGCCCACTGTCTCGTGGGCTTATTAGCTCTTTGATGAATGCCCAACAAACTTTTTCGAAACAATTTTTAGAGCCAGTGAAAAAAGGAAAACTGTTATTTGGCTGGAACAATAAGTTTGAAATAACTATAAGGTGTATTGTAATGTGGAATAAGAAAAATCACATCAATCTCCATTACTTATTGTTTTTCAGTTCTTAACACTTGACACCAAAGAACCACATCACAGTGTTCCGCTTCCCTCTTTTGTGTTTCTAATGAAGGGGTGGCACAGAACAGGGTGGCTCAACCTACATTAATGGATCACCCTTGTCATTTGGAACAGGGACATTACAGTCATTCCCGATTAGAGACTCCCAGCACCATGTGTTGGGGGTCACCACTAGTCAAGACTGTTCCAAATAACTCCTGGTGTGCTAAGACAGCTTTCCACATTCTCTGGACAGATGGACATTAGGCTTACTTATGTCTGCGGCTTTGGGTGATTGATTTATACTGAAGTGTTGAATGTCGTGAAGACAAATGTGAGGCCACTTTAGTAACACAATTAATTGTTCCATTCGGAAAGAGTTGGACTTTTGGATGGAGTTGTGGATATAGTTTCAGATAGAGCAGAAACGTTACAAAATTCTCAGGTAAACAAAATGTTTACTTGGGTAAATATAATTGAGCTAATAGTGATGTTCTCTAAAATCTATTATACATCTCTGCAGGCCACTTATGGGATATTTATTTTTAAAGCAATGGTTTCTGGGCTACTTACTGGCATCATCCATGACATCCAGGTCATTAGCCAACTCAGCGCTGGTCAGGTGGTACTGCTCAGGATCACTGAGCGCTGTGAGCAGGATAAGTAACACCACTGCATTGATGAGCTTAGGAACAGAGGACATAAGGGAGAATAAAGACAAATATATGGACAGTTGGGCAGATGGTGATATTCAGAGCACATGAACATGGCACATGAAATCTCAAAACCATCTAACATGAAATGGATTTATTTATCAATTATCTGCAGAGTAAAACGGATGTGGGTCCTCTTGATACTTTAGTTGTGTATATTCTAAGCCATGACTAAAAAGCAGAAGAGGATTATTAAAGATTGTACTGGAGATAAATGTTGAACTGCATGTCTACAGTAAAGCTCCACATAAGTCTTTGTTTTCCTCTGGCCAGTGTAGTTCATTATGCAGATGACTCATATGTCCCCACTGATAGGGTGAATGTAATGGAAAATTCTCCACAGTCAATAGGCAGTCTGACACAAAACCTGCTACCTGAAGAGGCCCGCTGCTAATTTATTCATAGAGAGCAGAGACAGGATTTTTCCACATGTAGTGTATGGTTAAGTTAACCCTGTCCTGCACATTTAGCCTGACAAAACTACTGCATTCCACAAAAATGCGTCCAATCTTCCAACAAGAATTTCACTGAGCATGCCCAATCCATCACCTTTGAAATAATGAGACTTTGTATAATGCTGTCTGCAAACTGGAGTTTGAGTAATCATGAAAAATCTATAGGCTATAGATCGAGGGTGGACCAACCTAAAACAGACTATATCACAGAGCCTTTATATGGCATCTACAAGTCCAAAATAGAAAATAGTTAAAGTTTACAGGATAAGGTCAAATAAAATGATGCCATCCTTGTCTGAAAGTAAGAATTCATATCACAGACTACACTTTTAAAATCCTGCAGACCCATAACATGCATCCTGTGATGAGGTTATGCCTCCCCGGTGGTCTCTCTGGATGTCTACATGGATGCCGTCAGTGACAGACAGATAGGCGGTGCTCACCATGTACCAGACCCCCAGGATGATGGTTCCTGTGCGGACATGGTAGCACAGACAGCAGCTTGTGGAATACCAGCGGTCCCACGGGGAGATCATCATCTTGTCTGTGAACATTTAGACGCGGGTTCGGCGTTTGCACTCAGAGAGAAAGAGAGACCTTGCTGTCCGATCGACGTCCGTTGAGCGTCGACTGTCACCGAGAAATGACGAAGAGCAACCCTCTGTCACCGGGTTTTGTCCGTTGTTTACCTACTGCTTGAGCGGCTTAAGCGGAGCAGCGGGCGTCAAGTCAGAGTAAGAGCACTTGTGACTTCCAGTTTCAAAATAAACCCTTCTCATCTGTCCGAATGACCAATCATTATTAGTCCTTGAAAAATCATGGGACGCTTCGCTTGATTCTCTTTTCATTCGGTTTCACAATATACTTAATGTGAATCGATCAAATGTTTTTTGAAGGCAAAATGACGATATTTACAGGCTGTAATTAAGCTTATAATTATAATTAAGCTTACTTTTTACTAGTATAAAAGGCAATACTCTTCTTAAAATCAAAGGCCAGCCTCATCTACAGCTATCGAGTAGAATACGCTGTAAATGTATGTATCAGGAATTCTTATTCTAGACGTTTATCTCAATATACACAAGAATGAGTTCGACAGCACGCTTTTACCTTTGAAGACAAATCTTCAGCGTTTCCGGTCAAACCCAGGGTAAAAGTGGTGGCTTGAGGAGAGGTCGCATTAACTTGTCCTGTAATGATAAACAGGTCAGTGTGTGAGTTTAAATAGGCTCAAATCCGATGATGCAACCAGTCATTTCGAGAAAGTAACTAACTACTTTAATCTGGAATTTACCAGGTATTTCTTTAAACAGCAATGCGACATTTTTTTTTTTTTAATGGGAGGAATTGGGGTACTTCGAGATGTTTAAACTTTCCAGCCAAGATTTCCGGTTGCCCTTTAAAAATTCTACTCTTTAAGAGTACTCAATTCATTCAAGGCTTCACACAAATCAACAGCTCATGAAAATTGGTCTGTTCCGACAACCATCTTACCTCATTCTGTCCGAGGGACCGCACAGGGGCAGGTGTTCATCAAAATGTTGAAATTGTAGTAATAAAGAGTCTGAAGATAGAAAAACTGGCCTTTATTTAGTCTTTTTTTACATATGGCTTTAGCTTTTCTTTTATTACAAACAAGTTTTACAAAAGATTCTGAAGACTTTTGAATCAACCAGTGGTGGAAAATCATGAAGAGGGTGATGAGACTGCAACGGTTTATTTGCCATCAGAGGCTTCCACGTGGCTGCAGCCATGAAGCCGTCAGTAACAGTAAAGAGAAAAGGGCTGTCTACACTCTGCAGCACAACATCAGACAAGGGACAAACCAGGTGGATAGTTGATTAAATGTTCAGTCACACAAAAGAATGCAAAAATACAAAGCGGACATGATTCCCTTCTCTGTGCCTCACAATGCTCATGTACAGCACAAGCCCAAACCGTTAGCCTGAACACCCTTTGATCTCTCAAAAGCGTGACCCTTCTGCCCTGCAATCTAAAAAGATCGCAAAGCAGAGGGCCAGTTCAACACAATGGCCATGTGTTGTGTGACCTGATGCACGTCAACCGTTTACAATCTCTACACAGGGAACACCATTCGTTAGCCATCACAACAACAAATTTCTAAACATGATCAGTATTTTTTCTACATGCCTAAGGACTACAATACAAATCCTTCAGTTATTTGATTCAGTGGAATTAGAAGACAGAATCAGAAGATCAAATGCATATTTGAAAAATCATTAACACCGCATTACATTAGATTGCACTGCATCTAGTTTCAGTTTTCAATGATCCACCAACCAACACGTTACGTGTTTTCATTTTCAAGACAGGTTTTAAGGTGAAGTCCATCAATGAAGACCTTGCTTCGAAGTCCTTGTCACAAAAGGTGTTGCATAAACAGGATATGAAGTCTTTTGCATACAGAGGTGTTTAGAGTGGACCGCCTCATGTCTCTCTCCTGGCCTTCTTCTTCTTTGCTGGTTTGGGAGCTTGGTTCTCCTCAGCCTTTTCTGTGGAGACAGGAGGCAGAGGAAAGTTAGCCATTAGTTACAATTAGTTTTTATCCAAATGCTTCAGTGTAATCCTCAAGAAGCTTTTGGTGTTTAATCCCACAGTAATGTGCTCACTTTGCTGTGTTGGAGCAGGAAGGTTGTTCTGCTTGGCAGTAGGCTCTCCATCAGTTGACTTCTGTGGCACTTGTGTGACGGGAGGTTTCTGGGATATGGTCTCCTTCACTGGTCGCTCCCCTCTCGTCTGTTCAAGAAACATAAAAGAAATAGTTTCGACTCCAGTTGGAAATCAACTGCTTAGTTTACATGATTAATTTATATGGGTAAACGTTCTGTGGAACCACAGATCTGTGGTTCCTGAAGAGAATCCTTATCAGATCATGTCGTCTGTCGGGCTCACTGACCTCGACAGCAGCTGCTCTGACAGGCTGGACAGCAGCAGGATTCTCCTGAACAGGTGACTGCTTCTTCACTGAGACTGCAGGCACCAGCTCCTTCACCAGCTCCTCTTCCTTCACAGAACACAAACAAGAAGAGATTAAATTAAGCCTTCTGGTGAATTCATGGATACTTTTAGAACCAAGTTCAATGAATACAATAACTCCTTGTTCCCTATTAGAAAGTACAAAACATTTTTGTATAAATTGGAATGTTAAGACTACGATTTTACACAAATTTTATAATCAGCTTTCCTATTAGAATTACAATTCATTTTCTTGGGCTGTTACTGCTACCTGGTCAGCCGTTACCCCCTCCTCAGCAGCCTTCTTCTTCTTCTTCTTTTTCTTCTTAGTTTTAGCTCCTCCGTCAGTGGTGGCATCTCCCTTATCTTTATCATCTTCATCATCTTCCTGTAAACAAATCAGACAACCAAAGAAAGTTCTGTATATTCAGTCAACTCTGTTCATCGTAACCTTGAACTGCAAAGCTATAATCAGAGGGAAAAACCAAGACAACAATGCTGGGGTCTGGGCACAGGTTGTTATTTCTAAAATTTCCAAGTAACTTCCATTGTGTTTAGTTTTGTCCCAAACCTGGGTGGACTTACGGCAGCTTCAATCAGGTTGACCTTGGCTGGCTCAGGGAAGGTCTGCTCCTGCGCTTGGAGAGGTTCAGGAGTGGGTTCTTCAAAGTTTCCCCAGGCTTCAGAGGGAGCATTCCAGTCAGAGCTCGGGTCAGCTGAACCACCATCTGAAAATCCCAGAGATCGGTCATCACAAGTAAAAGGGTAAGGGAGTATCATAACTATGATTTTGCATAAAAACTAAACAAAGCGTTTGATGCTTACTGAGTCCAGACCACTCATCGTCCACCCTGGGCTGATTGAGCCATGAAAGGTCACTCACAGGCTGAGACGCTACAAATACAAACAACAGGTGAAATAAGCAGAGTACTATGCTTTGGAAAACTATGACACCTAGTGGGGATTTCACTTGTCACGGCATCAGTTTACACTTACGAGCAGTACCACCTCCCAGGCCAGCTAAAGACGCCATGTTCAGCTCTGCTGAGGGC
The DNA here is from genome assembly GCF_027942865.1 of Odontesthes bonariensis. NCBI lineage: Eukaryota > Metazoa > Chordata > Actinopteri > Atheriniformes > Atherinopsidae > Odontesthes > Odontesthes bonariensis. Next base: position 9,099,071 of record NC_134510.1, read on the forward strand.
CTTGGCCATGACTCTGAAACACACATACATTTCACAGATACTATGACACAGCTGTTGTTCAACACAGTTAACAAGGAATGAAGAAATCCTTTTAATAAACTGCAGAAATTCTGCATTTTTTCAGCAAACTGAACACTTCCCCACCAGCCTGTAATTTTCCAGTTTTTACTACATCGATTCTGATCAACCTTTGTAGAGTTATTCTACCGAAATAGCTATAGGAGAAGGCCAAATGTGTAACGTTACACTGTTGAAACCGTAGCTTTTAACTCACAATCATCTACAGAATTAAAAAATGTCATTAACTATATCAATCTCTGTGGGCCATGGTAGACAACGTGGATGGACACCAAAACAAACTCTCTGCTGGAAACTTGGAAGGATCATCTACAGGTTAAGCTGGAGAGAAACTACAGCTGTAAAGTTGCCAGCAAAGCCATGTACCCAACATCTACATTACAGCAACTTGTGAAATAAATCTAATGTGATCTTGGTCAATAAATCATAATTACCATCAACCCCGGCCCTCCACAGTGGTGCTGGTTGTCTAGATGTTGTCCAAGAGGTTGTCTTTGGAGCAACAGTGTGAGCTGGAACCTTGACTGACATGTCATTGGCAGCAGGCGCCATCTCCACTGCTGGGCTGCTGTTAGCTAATACAAAGAAAAAAGCAATTCATACTCAGCCACAATAAACAGATGTATCTGAAAAGTCATCCAATACTAGAACTCGGTGTGAGTAATTTCTACAACATAAAGATGAACTCCCAGAATTGAGTCCCAAGGTGAAGCATTTTCTGCCAATTACCTTGAGAAATGACAGCGTCACCCTTCTCTGCCTTCACTTTCACCGAGTTTCCTGAGAATAAAGAATGTAAAAGGTCAACAAGTGCCATATTTGCGCTTCATACGGGGCTATCTTGGAAGAGAAAACACATGCACACTCACACACACTTCAGCTACAATGCTTCAGAGAGAACTCACTCGAGACCTAATTCCCATAATGCCTGTATATTTAGTCCACCATGTCAACAAGAGACCAATGAAAGGCAAAAACAACAGAGAAAAAAAAAAAAAGGTTACATGAATGCCAAATTAGGTTGCTTATGTTTATTGGTCCGGGGGGTTTTGTTTTTACAAAGGCAAATAAAAAAACATTTGGCATCCTCTCTACCTTCTATTTTTTAAAGATAGAAGCTACCTTTTTTCTTCTTTTGGCCGGCAGGTGCAGGGGATGCTGAAGAAGCATCCTTGGGCTGCTCTGAAAGACCGCTGACAGGTGTGTCCCCTCCTCCGGGACTGGCTGAGCCATCGCTGGAACTCTTGTCTTTTTTGCGTTGCTCACGTTTCTCCTTGTTGCTAACCTTAGTTTCCCATGTGCCTGAAAAGTAGCATATAGGTCAAACCTTTATGCTGCCTTTAGGAAAGCAAACAACAACAAAAATAAATAAATAACCCACAATTCCTAGCAGGATTTGAGGAAATATGGTATGGATTAAGCAGGCTGAAGGAATAGATTTAGACTGTTGATGGCAAATGAATTTTGCTATGATTTAAAAAGAAGACAATACACACACCATATATATCTAACAATTAATCAAAATGATATCAAAAGGAATACCACAGTTATGCCGTGTGTATGCATGACAAATAAAGCTGATCTCAGTCATCTCATTCAGTTAATTAATCTTAATTATCACATATGGTGTTGACTTGGCCTGTTCACTGGACTGCTGGAGACACCAATAAAAACCTGCCGTCTCAAAGAATGCAGATCACACTTGTTTATCACTGATCAAAACAAGTTAAATTGAATTAATTATATTTCACCTTCTTCTGGTTCTTTGCCATCAGCAGCTACGGTTTTAGTGTCCTTTACAGCCTGTTTGGCCTTCTTTTTGGACTTCTTTGTCTGCAACAGAAAAATAGGTAACAAAGCTGAAATGTAATCCCAAATATGTGTGATATATATTAACGTGTGTGTATTTACACACAAACACACATATACACGTACACTCATACACTGACTGACAGTCAGTCTAATAAGCTGGTCTATTTATAGGTAGAACTACACCCACTGCCTAAGACTCCATAATTCCTTAAAATAATATCTATAAGCCCAAATTTCATCTCCTGATACATTTAAAATGATCCTTTATGACTGCAGCGCTTTCTGAAGCACTACTGATGTATTGGTGAGCTAAACAAGGTTGCAAGAACCTTGTGCCGTCATAATTCGGGGGTCTCCTAAAGGTTTTGCTGCATCGGCAAGTTGACGACTGTAACTCAATCTTTGAAGTAAGTTACATTGCCACAAGGTGGTAGGAAGCAAACGTAGCTTTCCTGAACACTGTTTTAAATAAAGAATTACGTGATTTATGTGTATAACCTAGCTGTAGAACTGTTAGGTACCGTCTTTAATATAAACATTAACGGGGTCAATAATAGGCTAATTACGGTTTACAAGTCACAGCAATGTGTGTGTGCCCAAACACATGTTTCTAACACATTTTAGTTGTACCTCTGCAACCTTTTCAGTCTTGACTTCAGGTGGGGGAGGCTGGTGATGTGGCACTATCTCTTCCGCCTCTATGGCTTCTTCCTGTGATTCAGCAACAGCTCTCCCGTTTGGCTGTGCTTTCTAGAAAAAAAAGACGAGAAATTGTCAAAATGTAAAAAAAATAAATTAATTCAAATGCGTTTTCAACAAATAATTGACATAAATAACTTACGATAAAACTGGACTAGCCAGGTCTAATATTAGTCTGAGGCTAGCGACAGCTTTAGCCATGACAGGCTACAACTGTCACTGTGGCGTTAGCTTGCAAGCTAGCTTGGTTAGCAGCATGGTTTTCGAGCTGGGTAGAGGTGCAACTTAAAATGGTTCGATATACGTGCCTTTTCTGCCTTCTTCTTCTTTTTCTTCGGTTCCTCAGATTTGACGGGCTTACTGAAACCACGCTTTACTTCAATTCCGTCGTCCACAGGGCTCGAAACTGGACGCTTTCTAAAAACAGCCCGACAGAGCGAGGCCCACAGAACGAACACCAGCAGCATCCCGGTGCATACCGCTAAGAGGATCACCCATGGCGGAATAAGCTCAGGCTTCAGCCCCAGATCCACGCAAAACTCGGTGTGCAGCCACAGCAGGCCTTTGGACAGTAGTTCATTCACGCGATTTGTGAGCAGCTTGACCTGCTGAGAGGCCGCGTCCTGCCACTGTTCCATTTCAATTATTTTTTTGTTTTACATAGACCGATTAGTCACGCTTTTCTCACCACTATTTCCTACGCTAGCATGCAGTACTAGCTATAAATAACGGAACGACTTCGACATGATGGCAAACAATTATTTCATCCGATAGCAACATTGGCCAACCTAGACAGCTGGCTAACTTGCTAAATATGCTAGAGGTGGAACGCTCAACCACAGCTAAGTAGCCACTAAGCTAGCCAATACCGTTATAAGAAAGTATTGCACTAAGCAGGGCAACACAATGCGTCTAGTGAGACCGCAAGTACAGCAGCAGGTTCACCTCATATGGCTCCGTTATGACTGGAGGAGAAATGATGCCTTCATGACGGTTGTAAACTAGAGTTTCCTGGTTGACTGTGATTATTGCCCACAAAACATAAAAAAAATCTACTACTTTATTTTCCAAGCTCTCGTTGTTTTGAATCCACCATATTAAAATATGTATTTCAAGGGCTGGTTACACGAGATAGCTTCGCTTGAGAGACATGGTAAAGAGTTTTGACGTTATATGCATATAGATATACTACAATGTTCACCAGCGTAAAAAATAACGGTGCCTTAGCCGAATGACACATTCCATAGATTTTGGTTCTTTTCATCGGGCTTTTCCTATATGAGATAAGTGATGTAATATTCTCTTTCACACAACAATAAGTCGAAGGTAACAAAAACTATCCAATACAGTTTAAATCTTTAAACTGGCTCTGGTTAAAATTAAATTACTACGACTAACGGCTTCGGCTTCTCCCGTGCTGATTGGTTGAAACGCGGTTTAAAGAGACACGGATGTTGTCTTTGGGTTTCTGGGCAATTCTTTACAGCAAACTTACATAGTTTCGACACAAAACCCAGGCAAAAATGATGGAATTATCACAATTGGAGAATGTTCGTTCACCCTATTTTTTATTTTGTTAAAAAAAAAAAAATTAAAAAGGGAAAATTCATAGATATAAAACAAAAATGTTTTTCATATCTGAACATTCTAACTTTGTAAAACATATCTACAAAGAAGAAATAATACTCTTTTTGGCTTTTTTACTTTCAAGTAGAGGAAAAAGTCCACAGTTAAAAGGGAGTGCTTGCAAACAAAATGGGACGGTTTAAGGGAAACATACAAGCAGAGCAAGGAAGACGTCAAAGCATCAGGACAGAAAACCCTTAGCAATATGCCTTGAAAATAGAAATGAATGACAATAAGCAAATGAAAGGGTAGAAACAGAAGGCAACATTTGTGAGAAAACTGAGAAAGTAGCTGAGGGAAATTATATCTATATATATCTATATATATATATAAAACCAGAAAAAGCAAATGTTAACTATCACTAACACTAAACAGAAATCAAGGTCACAGTGGGATAAAGAGAAGCTGTGATTGATTGGATGAAAGCAATGTTTAGTAACAGATCACCCATCTTCACTGGGCAAAGAGATGGTGATGCCAGAACTCTTGTTTGGTTCAGGTCTAGTGAAAAATTTCTGTGATTTAAAAAAAAAACACTGCATAACCTGTAACACTGTATAGACTTAGAAGTGCTGTATGAGTGTACATGTGAACATGACTTGTGGTGTAAAAAGCCCTTTGACTGGTCAACAAGACTGAAAAAGCTACACTACAATCCATTTAACTGGGAAAATATTTACTCCCAATTAATTCACCAGCATTGTTTAGATGTAAAATCGGTTTAAATAAGGCTCAATAACGATCAAATTAATGCTAAAATTCAAAAGACAATACATTTTATGTGCCCATATGTATGCTTGCGGTTTTCCTGCTGTGTTCCTTGGACTTCACAGCATCATGAAGTCCAAGGAACACACCAGACATGTAAAACACTATGTATGGCACAAAACTAACACTGCACATCACTCTGAACACACCATCCCCACTGTCAAACATGGTGGTGGCAGCATCATGCTCTGGGGGTGCTTCTCTTCAGCGGGGACACGGAAAATGGATGGAGCCACATACAGGGCAATCTTGGAAGAAAACTTGTTGGTGTCTGCAAAAGACTTGAGATTGGGGCTGAGACCCCAAACATGAAACCAGGGCTACAATGGAACGGTTTAAAACGAAACATATTCATGTGTTAGAATGGCCCAGTCAAAGCCCAGACCTAAATCCATATGAGAATCTGTGGCAAGATCTGAAAACTCCAATGAGCAGCATGGGAGTGGACGCACACCTGGTCTCCTGGATTGTGGATTATCTCACCGAGAGACCGTTTGTGAGGCTGGGCGGCTGCACTTCGGACACCGTGTTCTGCAGCACGGGGGTGCCGCAAGGGACCGTGCTCTCCCCTGTACTGTTCACACATCTATACATCCGACTTCCAGCATGAGTCGGAGCTCTGCCACATGCAGAAATACTCCTACGACACTGCGATTGTTGGATGTATTGCAGATGGACAAGAGACAGTGTACAGGGGCCTGGTGGAGGACTTTGTGGGATGGGGCAGGTCTAACCATCTGCAGCTTAACACCTCCAAGACCAAGGAGATGGTGGTGGACTTCTGGTGAGGAGGGCTGGATCTGCGGCGGTCACAGAGCTGGACTCTCTGCTGTCAGTGGCAGAGAGACAGACCCTGGAGAAGACTCTGTCCATCCTGGACAACACACAACACCCGCTACACTAAACTCTGATGAGACAGAGGAGCATGTTCAGCAGCAGACTGCTGTCCCTGAGCTGCTCCACAAACCGACTCAAAAACTCTTTTGTCCCCCTGGCCATGAGACTGTATAACTCTTCACTGGGTGGCCAGGGAGGATGATGATTAAACCCATACTCGCATGCATATCAGAACTGTTTGCACATGAGCACATTGCACATTTTTATACATATATATTTTTTATATATATACACTTATATCTTACTGTATGTTCTTATTAATTGAGTTTTTGTTTGTTTTTTATACTAAGCTGCCTTCAGGCATCTATGTAGCTGCTCCATCTATCTATCTGGCTTCACAAACGCTCTCCATTTAATCTGACTGAGCTTGAGCTGTTTTGCAAAGAAGAATGGGCAGAAATTTCAGTCTCTAGATGTGCAAAGCTGGTAGAGGCATACCCCCAAAAGAGTTGCAGCTGTAATTGCAGCAAAAGGCAGTTCCACAAAGTACTGTCTCAGGGGGGCTGAATACCTTTGTATACCGCACTTTTCAGTTTTTTTATTTGTAAAAGAAATTTGAAATCATGTATAATTTTCTTTGTACTTTTTTTGTACACAATTGTATGCCACTTTGTGTTGGTCTTTCACATAAAATTCCAATAAAATATATTTAGGTTTGTGGCCATAACCAAATGTGGAAAAGTTCAAGGAGTATGTGTGCTTTTGCAAGCCACTGTAAAAGCTACAGAGAACTGTGTCATTAAAAGAGTTGATATTCACCATCTAAAACAAATCATACCTAAAAAAATTAATTGTGGTTCGAGCGGGAGATAGTTTGGGGATATCTATACTTCATCACACACATATTTGTTTTCTTGGTCACTACACTTTGTCAATTGAAGAATATCTATGTAGCAACACCGCCCACAATGCATTGCAACAGTCAGGGTTACACCATCTGGCAACATGGACCGTGTTATGCAGAGCCACTCTGTATAATTGTTTGAGGCAAAAGTAACATGGTATGAATATCTACAATATACAATGTACTTTTCTTGTGCCTCATTTCTCTGTCAATTTCAGCTTTAGCTCACCCACTGGGAAATCATCTGATTCTCTAAACTGAGACAACTCTTACCGCTGTCTACTGCACATTCTGAAAGTACTAGAAAAACCCAACGAACAACAAAACAAACAAAAATAAATTTCCCTTTCTTGTTTTTATGCTCAGATATTGTACTGCTCTCCCTTCAGACTCCAAGTTTCTGCTTGCTGGCAAATCTGTTCTGCTTCACCTCACAACTGTCTGATACATTTGCTCTTAAAATGTCTTATGCACCTATTTTGGTGCTTCTCTAGTTCTTTTCTTGTTTAATTATATAGTTACAAATATTTTTTTTTTTAAAAGGAATACATAATTTGAATGAAAAAAAAAGTATTCAGGTGAAAACCTTTTATAAGTTTCTTAAAAATAAAAAAACCTAAATATTACATTTTCACAAGTGTCATAGGGTCACAAGTATTTAGAAAAAAATTCATTATGGGGTACAGTGTAGGAGAAAAAAAATAATAATTTGAACAATAAGAGCATCAGGCAGCAACATACCATAACAGAATTCCAGTGTCTAAATACTGTATGCAGGTGTCAGTTTTGTTTCCATTACTTGCCATTTCTCTACTGTGCATTAGCCAGAACAGCGGTCAACACATGCACATAAAGGTTTTCAATGAAGACTAAACTTTCAACAAGCAATTCCACGTTTTTACCGTGATTACTCTGGTCCTTTTCACCCACAAATTCAGAGAATGCAAAATTAGTGTCATGCAAGGGTTTGTTTGGAGGCCTTATTGTATTTTCGCTTGCTCTTTTTGGTTGCATTTTATACGGACTGACCCTGAATTCTTGACTTGTGTTTTTTTACTTGCACACTGCAGGATTAGCCTCTAAATTGTCTCAATTTTTACTCTCAAACTGACACATAACATGCACTACAGATGACTTCATTAAATTAACACATCGATGAATTAAATCAAACAAAACCAAATCCAACCAGACAACAATGGCTTTCCGCAGAGGTAATTAATGGAAATGCACTCCTCAAAACGATGGCACTCCTGTCCAGGCCAGCATATAATACGGAGTGACGCATCTTCACGTTCTCGGTACTAAAGCAGTACTGTAGGACTCTACATCATTCTTTCTGATGTCTGGCTTGTGAGCTGCACATGCGCACTGATGTGTGCAGGAGTGGCGGTCTGCTGGGAGGAGCACAAGATACACCGGCAGCTTTTTTTGTTTGTTTTATTTACACACCACTGAAATGGTAAAATGTCAACAATTACGGATCGTTTATTTAACAAAGTAAGTACAACGTATTATTTGAACTGTGAAAGTAATCCAACTACTCTACTTGACCAGTTTCAGTTTCTGAGTATCGCACAGATTTTACCATGAAATTCAGTCTTCGGTCTTTTGAATTTTGCAGGTATCCAACAAATTTAAGAAAGCATTGCTTTTTATTTTTTTAAATGCAGCCCTACAAAGCTTATATGACAACACTTTTCTTTAGATTTGAATAAGACTCAAACTTCTTTGCAAAGCAACTTAACAACCTGAGAAAATAGGGCTTTTACACAAATACTTCCCTAATATTTTCCAGTAATCTATTTAACATTTGAGTAGACTTTAGATTAAATGGCCCTATAATGTGTGTCGCTGTATCAAATCCACCTGGAAATCAAACTGGTGAAATAAGGCATATTACAAATTCAGTCGACATAAACCAATGAAATCCCAAAAGCTTCATTTAAACTAAAAGGTATTATAAATGGTCTCATCAGCTGGGGCAACAGTGTTACGTGCACAATGGATTCTCTTACTCTTATCTTCCATTACAAATAAAATCACAGACGACTTATTTGCATCCAAGTTTATTTTGAAATATCCTACTCCCCCTGTACAAGAAAAAAAAAAAAAAAAAAAAAGGACTTTCCACAAAGGCAGCAGTGAACTGTCAGTGATAGTACTTTTCTAGGGAAGAAAGAAAGAAAGAAAGAAAGAAAAAGAAAAAAAAATAATCACAGTGTGTCTTTTCTCTTTTTAAATATTTCTACTGCTGTCATCTTTGGCTAGGTTTTATTTTTTTTTCCGGCTGACGGCTTTCTGTCAAACCCAATTCCTGGGAAGCAAAAGCTTGAAGCCAATAGAGCAGAGCTGAGGGCTTTACATTTTACAGTGCCAATGCAGGAATGTTCTGGACCATATACCTCTTCATTAACACAAGAGAAAACAGAAACGATAAAAATTGAAATAAAAATAAGCCGTTTGTGTTCACAACACAAACAAATATTACCACATGGGGAGATAGCGACAGTATGTCGAATTTCATAAAATTGCTTGGACAAAAAATAAATCTACAAAAATGGAGCTAGGTAAATTACACAACAGTAAACATGTTTTTTTTTTTTTCCTTTTTTTAAACTTTTGTTGTTTTGTTGAACCTCTACACGAAACCAAAATTCTTGGTCTTAATGGCTAGCAGGAGTTTTTGTTTGAGTATCTGTTTAGAAGAGTAGAGTGGCACGTAGAGACGCGAGATGCAGGTATTGGCTGTGGGGAGATGCTGGTCGTCTGGAGGCCTGATGGTGATGGAGGGCATTGGCTGGAAACCCTCCTCGCTGGCTGGCAGAGAGGGGCTGGAGGTCCAGAAGTACACCTGAGAGGCAGATAAGGGATTGGTTACATCAGTCACCGTTTTAGGATTAAGTACCGTTATACTCAAGTCATGGTTTACTGGGGCAGAGGAACAATAAAGGGCCAACAAACAAATGGCTGACATTAATAAACATGTGCTTCCTTTTTTGTGTCAAGTCCTTCCATCAAAACAGAACTGTGTCACTAAGACGATTCCCGTGCACATCCCAAGTCCTGTTGAACTCTTTAAAACACAGAAGCCAAAATAACTTTTTTTAATTTCTAAATATTAATGCCATTCTTTAAAACAGAAGAGCAGTTGGATGAGTTTAGCCTGCAGAATTACCAGATTGCTACCAAAACATTCATTTGTAATTAATTAGATATAATTAAAATTCAAATTGGCGAATTGGCAGCTCCTCCGTTACACCGTGGCTGGATGACATGCATTCTATTGTCATGTCAGGCTCTTCAGGAGCCTGATGAGTGGATTCCTGCCTCTCACTATGGTGCTGGCAGACCCGTTGCAGGTCACGATGTAGTTTATGCATCATGCTGTTGTTGCCTTTGTGAGCGATTCATGTTTTTTGTGGCTGAGTCTACAAATTCTGTCCCAGCAAATGTTGGGTGATGACAGTACAGAAATATACAGCGTTCCTTTATTCATATCTTTATCTTAGAAACTGTGAAGCTGCTTCATGTCAGAAGGAGATCTCCGTCTTCTGTTATTATTATTAGCTCAAGGCTGTCATGTCACAGGAGGGTCTGAATGCTCGTTTCTTTGTCAAATGAACCAATATCTCAAAGTGTGGCGCAAACAGAGAACAGTGAGATGCTAACTGGATGGACAGACAGATGACAACCCACTCGGTTTTAATTGTTCCCACCTATGTTTTTATGACCGTGTGAGAGGCTGGAATGAGCTCTGCTCATTCACTCACACACACAACTGGTATTTCCTAAGAAGAATGAGGAGGATTTAAGGGGGGGGGGGGAGAAACACCCTGAGACCATATTTTGAAATTACCCTGGAGTGCCGCTGTAAAATGCTTTTGAATTGTCTCCAAATATGGTCAAAAATGCAACATTCTGAAGCCCTTACAGCAATAAAAACAATTGTGTTAGTTTTATGCTGCAGCGGCAGCTGTGTGCCGGGTGTCCCCTGGTTCAGCTGCTAGTAAGAGGCAAAGACAATGAAATTGGTAGAATTCTACAGATAATACTGTTCAGATTTTGAGTGCTGGAGACCTAAATGAAAAAAACCAAGAACAAACAGAGGTAAAGCAACGTTGTAGGAGAAATTCAGAGAACAGACTTACCAGGTCTTGCCTCTCAGTCATACTCATCTTCTCCACTATGGACCAAAACCATCGTTTAAACTGGAGTAGTTTGTCTGCATTTTCCCCTGTTGGATAAACAAGTTTTTGCTCAATACGATTCGGTGAAAACCTGAAAGAGTTATTCTTTCATCATTGGGACGTGGACTGCATACCTGATTCATCGTTGAAGGAAGTGAAGCTGATCAGCATCTGAACGTTGACTTCTCCACAGCCATTAACTAGCAGCCTGAAGTCCTCTGCCGTTAAGTCTTCTAGCGCGTTTTTGGGGAGCACATCCAGCAAACCTTTCCTCATTGCCTTTGAACAAGAGTCAGAATTTAAGTAAATGCACATTTTGATGGCTTGACAAAGGATCTGTCTCAAAAAGAAAACCCTGAATTGACAGCCAGTGAAGAAGGAATTAACGTTTCACTTACATGGAGAGGCTGCTCAGCCACCACCAGCATTCTGTGCTCTGCGTACTTCCTCACATACTCGTACACATTAAGGGGAGTTACTGGCATGTTGACACCACCAGACAGAAGCTCCACCTGAACAAATAAAAAGGCATCACCGATCTCTGTGATATGTTGGTCTGTTCACTCTTAAATTCCAACAGAAACAAGGAAATAAGTGTGCTAAATTTGTCAGTTTGTGACTGGTCACATCAATGGAACATTTCTAAAACCTTTAGCCTGCCATGTTGGGGCCATCTTTACATTTGTTTGGATGCTCATCCCCAAACAATTCTAAGTATGGATTAAATGTAGACATGTTTTGAATAAAGGCAGCATCTAATCTTAAAGTGCTTGACATTTAATTCGAGATATCCGATGCTGTCGAGAGCAATCAGTTTGAGCTGAAAAGTTTCAAATCCTTCTCACCCAAACTCGATCGGACTGACTTTACATACGTCTATAAGCAAACTGTCTTTTCCACCTCAGCTTTAGTCACCTGCATTCTGTCCTCACTCAGTTACTACTCAAAGTTAAATGTAATTAAGCCTTGGATTCCAGCTTCTTAGTCATCATTTTTTAATATTGTGTCACATAAAGCAGTAACAGTCCTTTGTTAACATCTCCATCAGTCTGGACCACATTACAGTGGACAATGGACCATTTTGCTATATAGTGCTTTGTGGTTGAGAAAGTGTGGTAAACAACCGTTTGATTCAGGAGTGATTTGGTGTAAAAAGTTAGTGTTTTCTTGAATTTTTTAAGTTTGAGTTGGTTTATGCTTTTACCTTAGCTTATTTGTCAAGAGTGCTCTGACCGCGTTCTATAGCAGGTAAAACAAAGACTTCTCACTCAGAAACCCTCACCATTTTTACCCACATATTGCAGCACAAGCTGAACCTGACACTGGTGACGTTTTCCATCCATGTCTAAATCTCAGACATTTTTAGATCCCGATTCAAAAATAGAGATGAAGCCTTTTTGGTGATGGCTCCTAATCTGTGCCCAAGCTTCACTTTTCACACAATAGCTGCCCAGACCCTCGGTCATTTTAAAAGATAGCTTAAAACCCATTTCAGTTAATATTCACTGCAGATTTAGTGACTGTTGATTATATGTATTAAGTTTGTAGAATGTGTCAACTGCGATTGTTTTTAAATTGGCAATAAATATAAACTTTGACTTGACGAATTATTATTATTAACACAATGACAACATGGGCCGTTACCTGTCCAGCTCCTTCCTCTTTGCAGAGGTCAATAGCAAAGGCCAGATCCATGGCAGCAAATACTGCATCTGCTTCACCAGCCTGTGAATGGCGGATCAGCTGCCGCAGGCTTTCATACATGACCGGGTCAAAGAATGCAAAGTCATGCCAGTTCACCTGCATCAACAAAAATCATATGTAGTTGAATTAATATCATTCTGAAGGACCAACCTTTGTGCAGCAGGTTCCAAAAAAAAAAAAAAAAAAAAAAAAAGCTGTAAATATTCATGACTAAACATGTTTTTTCTTACCTTCCTACCGAGCAGCACTTTGATGACATGTCTATTCAATGTAATAGGACAGAGTTCATTCTGCAGCAGACATAACCCCAGTATTCTGGAAAGAAATACAACATTCAGCCTTCGGTTTTAAAATGACTACTTGAGTAACTGAATTGCAATGGTCTTGGTCAGCTCATTACCTGCCAATGTTACGGAAGCAGTTAAGTCTGGCCTCTGTATTTTTACCAGGCCGAGGGGAGTAAAAGCCTCGTTTGCCTGGCTGGTAGAACAGAGGAGCGTTATCATCCCCATCATCTGGGTCATCCAGCTCCATGTCAACCACGCTGCGTGTTGAACCATGGCGTTTCCGGTTCTCCTGCTGCTATAAACGTTGATTTAAAAAAAAAAAAAAAAGGGGGAGGACGACCGTTAATTATGGCATATTTATGCTGCTTACAGTCTTAAAGGAAAAAAAATATTTTCATATGCCAAACCATACTAAAGTTTACAAGAAAATGAAGAGCTAGTAAAACAACAGAGAGTGGAAACATACTGAGTTTACCTGGGCTTTTTCTGGAGCCTCAGGGAGACCCAGATCCAGTATGCTGTCGGCACCATTTTCCCTAAAAAGATAAATGCCAAAGTTTTAAGATTGTTTGTAAAACACCAGCGATGGAACAATTTCAATATAAAGGCAGTACTTTCTGATGAAAATGAACTCGCTGAAAGGTTTTTGTGTCATTCGAATGAGGACCTAATTGTGGGGAGCCCCTGTTGCTGTACTTTTGCCTTTAGGTCTGTCTGGTGAGCTCAATTTACCTTCCGTGTGCAATGAGAAGCTCCATGGCCTCTTCTACTCTGGCTCGGAGAGAATCCTCACTGGCCAGAAGCAGCAGCAGTTGAGCAGGAGACAGTTCCAGCAACATACCTGTAATTTTACTGGCAAACGCCTGAGCGGACAAAAACATAGTCAGCCTTAGTTTGGTCAAACAAATATACAAAATCCAAACAAAAACTTTCAAAAGAATGCAGTCATTACAGTTCAAAATACTTTTGGGGGGAAAAGATCCAACAAAAACCAGACTGGTGTCTGTAGGGTAGACTTTTAGTGACAAGTTTCTTCAATGAATCAACCACATGTAAACTAATGTGGAAAACTAATGGCAACAGAGGAAGTTATGGAGTCAATTTCATGCAAATTTCCCCTTGTACTGTCAAGCTTGTTTTTTTGTTTGACATTGGTTAAACGTTGGTGGTTTATTACCGGCTGCATTGCGTGAACTCTTGGGTACAGTCTTTCTCCAAGGGCTTGTCTGTGTGCAGGCAGAGGATCAGGCTCATCGCTGGGATTTCCCTCTGATGAAGGCCTGAAAGGCCTGGTGTCTATTGACAGCTGCCTCCTTGAATCTCTGTATCAGGGAAAAAACATGAATCATCGTCAGCATCAGGATGTCTGCACAGATATCTTCTCGTCCAATTAAAAAGAAAAGGGGTATAAGCGAAGGTTACCTGTCTCGGTCTCTCCGAGATCCTGCTCGAAGCCCTCCACTTCTCCTTTCTCTTTCCCGGTCTCGGTTCCTCAGACGTTGCATTAGATCTGAACAAAATAACATAAGGAACATCATAATATAAGTATAAAGTTTGTTTGCCAAAAATATCCCTACAGCATGATATAGCAACAGTTGTTTTCAGCATCACTCAAGTACCACTTAAGATATCAATAAAATCAATTTCCAGAATATGCAGTAGTTTCTATGTATTGTCATACTTGAATAATAATCGTGATGACACGTACTGCTGGCCTGCATGCCCTTGCTGACACTCTGAACACAGTCCAGGTTGGGCAGCTTGTCGTTGGAGAGGAGGGCCAGTGCGATGGCGGTGTAGAAGCTGCGGGCCACGCCGCTGCCCTCTCCAGGCTCGTCTTTGAAAGTGACCTTCACCCGGTGAACAGCCATGGGTGTGGTAGTGCACCGCCTGCCAAAGTGTGCATTCAGCTGACGCATTGTCTGCTGTATTAACTGGTCTCGATCACGGTCTACTTCCAGGGCCAAGTCACGGGACTGCAGGTTTCTTAGCTTCTCCATCTCCCGTCGGAACTTGGATTCTTTTACCTCGAATCCACCAAGCTCAGTGAGAATCTGGAATAAAAAAAGTAATTAACATTTGTTAGTTGACGCTCTATTACTCAGATGCTTTCATAATTGCAGATTGAATAAAATTGTTCACTAGGATGTGAGAGACTTTCTATATTAGCACAACAGATGAGCACTTGATTTAGTATGAACATGCTTCTTCATATTTGTTGGTTATGTGGATATACTGAATACAGTTTTCTAATCAGCCCATGGTATTACTTATATTTGGTTAGTTTGAATGAAGTGAAAATAAAAACTTACCGATCCAGGCTCAGCTCCTACATCCTCCATGAAGACACGACCAAAGAGCTCAAGTGACAGACGCCAGCGGCCAAGAAGCATATCATGTGAGATCATCATCCCCATGAAACTGCAGTGAGGCCTGGACAGACCGAGGACAACCAACATTTCATTCTTTAAACTGATTTTTATAGAAGTAAAGTCAAAGAAAAATGACAGCCTGTTAAAAGAGTGCTGGGTTTTACTCTGACAAAAGATGAACTTGTTTAAATTTACATTCTCTGAAGGATATTTCAGCTATAACTACAGCCACTTGATCGACTGGCACTCACCTGAATGAAGGGAGAGGCGGACCGTCACTTTCAGTGAGGCCAATCTCAGCGAGTAGGCTGCTTTTCAGCTGGGCAGCGAGGTCATGAGGAGAAGGGCCTGGTTTCGAAGCCTCCAGCTCCTGCTCTCCCACTGACTGGTTCTCAGTGCTCCGCTGGCCAGTTTCCATGCTCATGACATTTTTCAGGTTTGCTGAGTAAGACATCTTCGTGGGCAGGATCTGTTTAAGCAGAGTTCAGAGTTGTTCCTTGGTAATGTGTGTCATCTGATGTTTGAAGATAATGACGATGTGATGACAGAATGGAAATGAAACAAAGACTACGCTCTGATATCACTGACTGTGTACACAAAAAGACAATCATTTATTTTTTATTTACACATTTATAAAGTGCAGCTACTTCTACATTTCAGTGGTGTTTGTTATGCATGGAACAGCTGCCAGCGCGTTTGTCCAGTGAGGATGGGTGGTATACCTGAGAGGGGGAGGGTAGAGAGGAGCCCATGTTTACCTCCAGGCAGTTCCTGTCCATGCTCGCCTCAGCCAGGCCTTTGGTTGTCATGTAAGAAGAAGAGTACAAGCCCTGAGAGGGACGCCCGAACAGATCCTCCTTTCTGGCATTGGGCTGGTGAAGAACAAGCAAAATGGAGTTGAAGCCAAACAACAGTTTTGGCCATTTATATTATGCAATGGCAGCTAACAAACAACAGTAACGAGTCAAGTTAATGACTGCTTGGTACATGGAACAGACACACGGACAGACCTCTAACTTGTTCTACTGTTGCTGGACAGAAGGCTCTGCACTTATTTGGTCATTATAAAGGTTGATACTAATTGGATCGAGCCAGATTGCACGTAATTTGAGGACAGTTAAATCTGATTAACTCGCCAGATGAACAGCAACAACAATGTCAGAACTAATAACTGGCAGCATTTTAGAAAATCTGGCTGATTATCATTAAGTTTCTTAAAGGATAACTGTGGTATTTTTAACATTAAGCATCTTTTCTGAGTCGTCTGCAATGTTTTAGAACCCCCCTCACCGCTTTTTTGATGTTTACTGCCGTCTCCGGTATTTGCCTAATTTTGATTCTTCTCAACCTGCTTCAGAATGGCAAGTCATGTGCATTAGGGATGCAAATTATCGATTAATTCATTAATCATTAGTTGACTGATCTTATCGATCGACTTACGATTAATTGATAAGCGGTGTTTTTCACCTGAATTTCAGTGTTTCAATAGGGCCTTTAAAAATATCAGCTAGTTAAAACACTGAATTCAAAAAGTATTATATTATATTATGATAATTATATTGTATTATATTATATTACATATTCCTCAAGTAATTATGCATTAGGAAAAGAAAGCAGACATGTTTTTTATGGTTTAACAAAATACATTCTTTAATAAAAAATGTTTTTAAAAAAAGAAATAAATTAAGGGAAGGGATATTGTAGCCTGGCTCTAGGATCGCAATGAGATCCTGAAATCCTACACCGTCAACTGTGTTGATTGGCATCCAATCTCTCTCGATCATGCTGCATATGGTCTCTGTAATGCCCTCCGCCCTTCTCTCATCACACGCTCGCCTTCCCAGTGTAGCTTTGATTGTAGGTTGACCAGGTGCACGGGTGCCATGCAGGACAGCTCCATGCACGGTGTTCAAATGATAACTGAGTGAGCTAGTTGAACTGTTGTATTTCAATACCGCATGACACAGCGAACATTTGACTTCTTTGCCTGAATCAATAATGTTGAAATGGTCACACACAGCACTTCTTTTCGCCCGCTTCATTTTGTCTTCAACCCTGGTCCCTTCACTGAACACATCTCACGAGGGATCACTGTTCACCTCTCGTTCTCACGCTCTGTTCAAGTTACTACAGACAGTAGCGCCCTCTAGCGATTAATCGTGATTTTTTTCTTTTTTTTTACGATTAATCGTGATTAATAAATTTTGTTCGAGCAACCTCTTGATCGACAATTAATCTAAAATCGATTAATCATTTGCATTCCTAATGTGCATGTCTAAAAAGGTCCATAAAAGCACCTTAAACGTCCGTTTTCAAAATCATCATCAACTCACCGGAGTGGTTACTGGTGTGCACTGGTAATCCATATCAAATTTTGTTGCGAAAAGTTGCTTCTGTCGTGTTTTATTTGACATTTTGTAAATCCCATTGAGTTCTATTGAAGACTTGATGTTCGTTGATATTACTCCGTCACCGAACCATCAAGTGGTGTGGAGTATAGCAAGTCAGATTCAACTGCTGAGCGGAAGTTTATCCACGGCTGTGAGGTGGCTAAGAAAATAGTTCGAGCATGAACGAGCTGCCAAATAAAACACGACAGAGGCAACTTTTCTCACATGGCTGTCAAAAAACCTCATTCAAAATGTAGTCAATCCCGTTTTAATTTTAATGGACAATTCACATGCTATGGCTAAAATTTCATCCTTACTAAGAGTGCGTTTTCATTAATAGTTTATTTCTTCAGTTTACAATAGATTGCCACCAAATTAAACAACTTTTATTCTCTTTTCAACACTGTCAAAGATGATCATATGCTTCTTTTGCCCTGAGCGTGTTTACACCTGGGCTAAAAGCTGCACACTTGTGATTAGATTAGCCAGGACACATGTTATGACCAGGTTTATCTGATCAGTCGCAGACAGGCTCAGCTGCAAATCTGACCTGCAGCAGATGGGGCTGGTCTGCCAGTGGAATGGCCTCTGCCAAAGGAACATCAAAGGGGTTGGGTGGGATGCAGCCCAAGAAGGTCATGGAGTCAGAACGACGGAAGAAGGGGTGGTTCTGACCCGTCTCGGCCGGAACAGGGTCCTCATCCTTGTCCTGCAGAGTTGAACCTGACGCAAAAGAAGAACAAAGCTATTTCATTACAGTGTTTGGGTTAAGAATAAAGTGTATGCCATAGTAAGATATGTTTCAAAATGATCATTATTCATTAGTTGACTGTCCTACTTTGATTGGTGTCTTCGTCATTTTCGTGCTCAGAATCCTCATTGTCCAAACCAAGTTCCAAAATCTCTCTATTCCTAAAAGTTTAAGATAATAATATGGTTAAGAACACGCCCACACATATCCCAATACCTGCGCAGTTTTCTCCCTAGACGCGCTCAAGGCGTTTGACAGACTCGAAATGGACTACTTATGGACCGTATTGCATCACTTTGATTTGGCTCTAAGTTTATAGGTACTATCCAGACCCTTTACAAAACCCCCACAGCCTCCATCTCAACAGGCACCTCCCATTCTGCACCTTTCCCACTTAGAAGAGGTTTGCCGTCAAGGCTGTCCTCTATCACCGCTTCTTTTTGCTCTCTCATTGGAACCATTAGCCCAGGCCCTTAGACAGAGTCCAGTTATTTCCCCTGTCACATTGTATGGTTCACATCATCACATATCATTGTATGCAGATGACATAATCTTGTATCTCTCAAACCTAAATGTATCTATACCAAGCGTGTTAGAATTGTTTAATCAATTTGGTACTATGTCAGGTTACAAAATAAATTGGGATAAGTCATCTCTAATGGCCCTTAATACCATCTCACAACATATTAACCTCCCTACCAACATTGCATTTACTAAATCATTCACTTATCTTGGAGTTAAAATAGCAGATTTCTTGCCAAAGATCATCCACATGAACTTCAGTGAGATGAGCCGGAAAATAAAACTTGATCTGCAGCGATGGACTAATCTTAAAATCTCAATGCAAGCCAGAATAAGTACAGTAAAAATGAATGTCTCACCTAGACTTAACTTCCTGTCTTTTATGATTCCATGCATACCTCCGCCAAAATATTTTGAAGAATTGAACTCAGCAGTATCTAGATTCATCTGGAATGGCAAACAACCTAGATTGCGTTTTTGTGTCTTGCAACGCACAAAATTAGAAGGGGGGCTTGCACTTCCTAATTTTAAACTTTATTTCTGGGCATTTCAAATCAGAGCAATGCGCACTTGGGCAGACACTGAAAGTGCAGTACCGTGGAGAAGCATAGAATCTGCTCTAGTGCATCCTCATAGGCTCCAAGATTTACCTTTCACTGGGGTGGGGCATCGCAAATCATACCCTAAGTTGGGTAGCATTGTTTCTTCAACATTAGCTGCTTGGAGCAGTGCTGAAAAAGCATCAGGTCTTTCAAAGAAACTATTCAAGCAATCAACACTATGGAATAAATTTTATTTCCTGTCAGATCATAAACCTTTTGTTTATCCTCTGTGGTCATCCAAAGGTGTTTTCACCTTCTCCAATCTATTTGATGCAAATGGTTTGCGCACATTCCAGGATATCCAACAAGAATACAATTTACCGGGCTTCTCATTCCTCTTGTACCTCAGGTTGCGTTCAGCTATGAAAGCTTATGGTGTCCCATGGAACTCTACTTTAAACGACCACCCAATGTTTTGTTGGATTAATCCCATTAAGTGTTCGAGGGGTGCAGTCTCAAGAATCTATAACAATTTACTCACTAACGTTCAGAAACCTCTGCTGATTCTATCAAAATGGGATCTGGAACTTTCTTGGTTGGTATTCGAACCAGATTGGGAAACAGTGTGGTCAAATCTTTGCCTTACTTCTAAAAATCTTAGTCATGTACTTATCCATTTTAAGACTATTCAGCGTTTCTATCATACACCCTATAAGCGATATCTCATGAAACACATAACCCACCCTCACTGCAGCATCTGTAACACAGGAACTACTGGTACATTCCTGCAGATGTTCTGGGACTGTCCAGTTATTCAACGCTTTTGGGACTATGTCACCCGTATGTTACGTGGTCTCACAGGACTGGACTTTGACTTGAACCCTTGCTGACTTTTGCTTAATGATGATTCAATGTATCAGTTCTCTCTGTGTGAAAAAGAGTATTGATGTCAGGTTTCACTGCTGCTAAGAAGACTATATTGCAGCAATGGATACACCCAGACACAAATCTTAAAAAGATTGTGTTTGGAAGGTACAACTGCAAAGATTAATAAGGCAAAGGAAACCACTGTAAACCCTTGAATGAGCATAGCTGCTGCCCTTAAAGACCTTCTATGAATACTTTGTCTCTGAGTTTGCTGCCAGCACGAGCTGAGTGTGTTACGTTCTGTATTGTATTTTTTATTTTAATTTTATTTTGTACTCTATCCATAAAGGTGCCTTTTTGATACCTCTTTGATGTATGTTTTGAAATATACAATAAAAAGATAATCACAAAAAAAAAAAAATATGGTTAAAAAGAGGTTGCATGTATTCTAAAAGATGTTTAATTTTTAGTTATAATTAATCAAAAACAATATAATGTAGTTTAGGGATGCAGTTTATAACCAATACACAGAAAACAATTATGGTGCCCATTTTCCCTCTTTTACCTCTTTCTATCCATCTGTGGCGTATCCAGGGTGGTTTGCTGGTTCATAGCCTTTATCCAATAGATAAGAGCCTGGAAAACGTAGGCCACGTGTTTCAGCGAGCACACATCCAGGACAGGAAGCACATCAGAATGCTCATCATTGTGGGAGCGCATCAGTGAAAGGGCATAGTTCAAGAAGTCGCCCCGTGCTGACATCATGCCTTGACGGGCGGTCAACAGTGTGGCTGCTCTCCTGAAACAGACACAGAACAGGTGAGTGTATGGAGCAAACTACATAGAGTTGCATTTTAAAGAATTGGCTCTTACTTATTTTTTATTCCTGTTTTTATAAAATGTTTCAACAAATTAATCCACTAATCACATTAAGTAGTGTTAAAAGGAAAAGTATACCTGCGCCCTTCCAGAGTGCGGAGGCTGGCCTCCTCCCGAGCAGTCATGCGCTCCCTGCGCGCTGAATGCTGAGAGGCGTGGAGCGGGTGACTGGGGTGACCGGGGTCTCCAGCAGATGACAGAGCTGAGCCATATCGCAACTGAGCCTCAGTGGAATCCATGATGGAAACCATCCAATTCCACGTGGGAATGAGCTTTTCTTCAACATAGTTCTGGTAGAAAGGTCAAATAGCTCTTTTTAGTCGTAATTTAGTCAATGACATTTTTTTGAAGATAATGTAAAAGAACAGTGTAAATTAATAATGTGATTCACAGGAATTTAACTCCCGATGTTTAACAATTGAGCATTTCTCTGTTGTGTTTATGTCTAGATTGATATCTTTATGCTTTTCAAAAGCATCTTGATGCTTTTATATGGCAGTGGAACCCATTTTAGCCTGATCTGTAGTACCTGCAGGTTGACGGCATCTTGGTAGGAGAGCTTTACGGCAGCAGGATACTGGGAGTAGACAAGATGGTTATACTTGGGAATCAAACTCATGAGGTCCGATATCTGCCTGATGACAATGCTATAGGCACGGGCAAGACTGCTGGCCGATGTCAGGTAGCTGCTGGAGTTGCTGGCTTCCAAAGCTGCCGCTGCCGCTGCAGCACTAGAGCTGATTGCACTGGAGCGGCGCAAGTTGGTGGGGTCTATATATATCAAGCCCGTGGAGCTCGCTGTGTGAACAAAAAATAATAATAATAAAAAGGTTATAACAGATACAGTTTAGAAACTTCAATTCTGTGACCAGTCCTTCAACACATCAGTAAAAATGTCAAGGAAGATTGCAAGACAAAAAGAAAAGAAAAAGGCATTTGTTTACTGACCAGCTGTTGTTGAAGAGCTGGACGGAGCGCTACCACTCGCCCTTTGGTTGGGGGTGTTTCTAACAGCCCACTGCATGGAGCGAGGAGCCTGGGCTGCACTATTAGCATGCGAAGCACTTGTAGTCCTTTCTAGTGGCTCATCTAAAAGGAATGTCTCTTGGTCAACATCATCACTCTGGCTGCTGCTGCTGTCCGAGTCACTTGAGTCGTTGGACTGGGAGTCATCCTCTGAAAAGAAGGCAGGGACACTGCTGGCACCTTTAGCCGGAAAGAAAAGGGATGAAGAAAACAAGTAACAGAAAACGAGTTTAATGCTTTCCTGTTCACCTTCATCTCTCTCTCCTTTCTGGCTTTCAAATCAGATTTATAGAGGCAGCAATGCGGGTTAGTGAATCACACCACTACAAGGCAGAACAACGCTAATACGACAGTGACAATCGTAAGGCATCAAGTCAAAACAATAGCTGCACTCTCTCGATCAACTTGTGCTAAATACCACATGGTTTTATACTAAATTTTATCTACTTTTTTTTCATATTTAAAGATGTCACTGGAGAGAGAGAACAACAATGCCTCCCTTGTCAGAACAAAAGTAAACAAAACACCAATATTATTAGTCGGGTAAACACATTTTACATAAACTAAAGAGGGGAAAAAACACCACACCTTTTGGAAATATTACAAGTGGATTAGTTTGTTAATTTGGGTGAAAGACGACGTTTGTGATGATGGAAAGTTTTAGTTAAAAATGAGAAACGGTAACAGTGAAATGTGAGAAGGGAACAAACGGAGGGAACTCTCAGAAGGAAACTGTGTATGCACTTTGCAAATTCACTCTTGCCCTGACTTCTGTGTATGCATTGAAGTAAAGAGGAGCTCATACCAAAAATAGGAAATGCCAAGGACACCCTACTGCCTGCAAATGAAATACATCGGGTATTCAGCCAGGGACCATTTTGTCTGCTGTATCATTAGCTCTCCAAATACAATCCCCACAATCCAAAAATGCTGCCCATTAGGCACCAGAAAGGGCTGACTTCATGGAAAAATAAACCATAGTCCATCTATGTGATTTCTTTAAAATGAACTTCAGGAGCCTTACAAAAACTGGAAAGATTTCACTTGAAAGAGGTGATTGCATTTCCCTAAAACATTTTCAAAAACGACCACAGCTAAATACTGAAGGGAATGTTTTCTAAAGAAAGGGATTTAAAAGAAATCTTGCATTAGATTCAAAGTGACAAATTAAAAACAGCCGTTGACCAACCTGCTTCAGAGCCAGCAGTTGCTGCTGTGACCACACTCCTGCGGCCACTCGCATTATCCTGATTGCTGTGGTTACTTTCACTGTCGCTCTCAGTTTCCGCTGCTGCCAGCAGGTCCAACTCCATATCACTTCCTAAGAACCCAGACAAAAAAAACACCATGAGGCTTCATGCATGGTGGATAAGGATTTAGGAAATTATTTCATTCTGGAGCCAAATCAATGTGTCCAATTGTACTGCAGTTTCCACGGAAAAGAAGAATGCGTCTCACCATCCTCATCGTGCTCATCGTGCTGCCCCTCTGCTTCGACATTTTCCTCGCCCTGTTCCTCTTGGTCATCGTGATGGTCTTCCTCACCAGCTACTCCCTCTACAACTTCAACCTGAGCGACAAACAACATACCGTAAATTGTTACAGAAAGATGTTTCATGTGAGGATTTTTAAACTTTTAATTAAATGCGCATGGTAACATAAACAAATACATACTGCAAAAATAAAAAAAATTTCCGAACTGTGCCTGTAACACGGCGGGTAAAAAAGAAAAATCTACACCGTCTCACCATCGATTCATTGATGCCAAGATTACGTGCAGCAACTATGTTTTCTTCTTCAACAGCCAGATTGATCGCCTTTAATTTAAAAGCTGCATCATATGCATTTCTTTGTTTGTTTTCCATGTTGAGGGTGAGTACAAATGACTAATTTAAAATAATTTAGTAGTGTACGTGTGTTAGATTTATGGCGTCATGAAAAAAAATTAAAAAAAAATAAAAAATGAGCCACATCGTATTGTAAGCCGCGGTGCTCCAAGCCTGGGAAAAAAGTAGCGGCTTATAGTCCGGAATTTACGGTAATCAGATTCCAACTAAGAAAATGTTGAGAACAATCCCAGCCAGAAATTATGCAGCAAGAACGGTACAGAAAAATCAGAGAACCGGAAACCAGATGAACAGCATTGGTTCAGTTCTGAGAATGTCACGGAAACACTTGGATCCAAAGTTAATATTGTCTTAATGATTTTTTTTTTTATGAGAATGCCCACCTCTTCCACATCTGCTGATACAATGTCGTCCTGCTCCTCGTCTCTTCCTCTAACAGGCTGAGACTGGCTGCTGCGCCGAGGCTGAGGATTTCTGATGATATAAGAGGCAGCAGTTTGGCTTGAGCTGGAAACAGATAAAACAAGCCAAGTCATTAGACCAAATGAAACAGAAAAATGTATTTTCCATGGTTCAATGGTTTGGAAAACAGGCGTTTCGTTAATTCAGCTGACCGTACCCCAGTTTACTCGAACCGTAAGAGCAAAATATATATATTCCCCCCCACCCCCCCAAATGCAATACAAAAACAACTTTTTTTTGGACTCCACCTGAGGAGAAAACAAACATAAAACCAACCTGCTGGACTGGTCAGGTGAGGGTCTGGGAGGCAACGGTTCAACAGAGAAAAGCTCCTCGCTGCCCTGGACTGCATCAATGCTGGTGCTGGCCAAAGTGAAAGGAGCTGTAGGTCTTGCGATACCCATTCGCACTGGAACAATGAGCGACTCTGCCACATTGCAAAGCTCTTCCACAGCATAGGGCAAGAGAGCCTGGAAAACACGCCGACATTTCCCAATGGGCTGGGGGATAAAGTTGCTATGTAAAAGGAATCAAGAGGAAGACAAAATTAGTCCTTCTATCAGTCGAGAAAATCGCGCCAAACTGTTGTCAAATGTGTAGGCAAACTGTATATGCATGTGATGGTATTAGAGCTGTCTGAGTTACTTATTTTAAGGTTTTGTCCAAAAAAAGGAAAATATATAAAATAATAATTGGGTGCAGTTAAAGACTGGATGGTTGAAACTACCCATAAATATTTAAACAGCATCTCCTGCATGAGCTGGCTGAATTCTCTAAATGAAAAGAAAAGGGGCTTCAGTATTTCCTTTCTTTTTTCCTTTAGCGGAATAAAAAAAAAAAAAAAAAACCACTGTAACGTCCTTTACAAAAGGAAACCGTGACAATCAGATACTACCGGGGTTCATAAATAAATTATGAATAAATGATTACACAATAAGATTAATGTGAAAAAGCTAATGATATGAAAATGCATTACAAATTTGCCACAGTTTACTTTAAAAAAATCAATATACAAAACTCCTTTAGGCAGCGAATTATAGCAATATACCAACATATATCTACACATGAATTTTAATCTGCAAACAGTTTTCTTACTTTTTCTTCTTGGATGAAGCCATCTCCACGCTAAGAATAACAAACACGCGGGCAACAGAGCGCAGGAACCTCCTGGTGACGTTGACTGCCTCCTCTCTCCGGCCAGGAGTGTACTTGTTCTGCAGCTCCTTTACCAGAGTACCCAGTAAAGTGTCTATGAACTAATACATGAGAAAGAAAAAATAAATTCAACCAACAGACCTTTATTGGAACATAATTCAAACAGTTTCAAAGTAATCAAAACTTAGAAAATGCATTAAGGGCCACAACTGAGGTGGAATCTTTAGGTGTTTTTTTCCCCCCTGAAAAACCAAAGCGACTCACAGTGATGTCAGGAGCGCACTTGACAATGAGGCAGTGCGTGAAACAGTCAAGGCGAATGGTGCCGCTCTGCTGATTCAAGTAGACCTGTTCTTCAGGCAGGAGGTGGGCAATTCTGCTGCTGGCACTAAGTCTGGGAACACAGAAAATATGCAAGTCTGTTTATCAGCTGTAACAGATCACCAACCTGTGTAACAGACCGTGTGGAAGGGAAAATAATATTTAATTCATAAATGTAAAGAATGAACCTATAACTTGGATTAAACCGGTTTTTTACAAAATTTATATAAAAATTTTTTTTTTAATTCTTAAAAAAAAACAAAACATGCATTGAAACAGGGAAACATTTTTGGATGAAATGCCAACATCAAGTAAAAAAGAGCAACAGAAGAATAGTTGAAAAACACCAACAATGTTTATTGTGATTCACCATTGGCATAATTGCATTGCCCCCTACTCTCACCATCACAGCTTAATGCCTAACCCTAAACCTAAATAATTCTAACACCGACCATAAAACCAAGTCTTGACCTTCAAAAATCCCTTAAAACATGTGGGTCCCAGGGCCTCGTACAGCTCAACTGGTTGAGGTGACCCATATTCAGAGTTCCGGCCTCGGGCCCTGTGCTGTATGTCTGCCCCCACTCTCCCTCCCCCTCTTCCTGTCTACCTACTGTGGAAAAAAGGCCTCTAGTGCCCAAAAAAACCTAAGTAAAAAAGCATGTGGGATATAACAGTATAATGGGCTCCTCATTTTTGGACCTTATTAATATAGAAAAGTAAGTAGACACACACACAGCTCAGCTGTAAACTAGCGAGAGAAAATAATGAAGTCAGCGAGGTTTGTTGAGCCTCAAGGTAAAAGTGCCTTCTTTTCAGCATGGCTAGATTTTGGCCTGGTCCATGTTAAATTCAAAATTTAAATTGGCTGTAAAAACGTTCCCCCCAATTCACTGACTCTTGTGACAAAATTATGTGTGACAAAGAGGGAATTTATCATACGTGCAAACTTTTAATGCCACAGAACAAAGTCATGCAGTTGCAGCAGCGCAATCTGCACACATCACGCTGCTTCGTGAACATAAACACATTCAGTATGCATTTTAATGCAGAAAATGTGTTTTTATACTTGGTTTGGATTTACTGCATAATCCGCTTTACACTGCTGATAGTACAGTAAATAGAGTAAAAATTGATCAGTCTATTGGCATTCAGAGCTTTACATCAAAATCCATTTAACTTTGATTTGTTAAAAACTTTATACGCATTTGTGTGTGTTGTGCTTTATTATGGGACAATGTCAGAGCTGAATGCACCTCACATGTAAGTTTATATGTGTCAAGTTTAAAGTTGAACAACT
This sequence comes from Odontesthes bonariensis, assembly GCF_027942865.1. NCBI lineage: Eukaryota > Metazoa > Chordata > Actinopteri > Atheriniformes > Atherinopsidae > Odontesthes > Odontesthes bonariensis. The sequence continues at coordinate 9,126,407 of NC_134510.1, forward strand.
AATGTGCTGCTGTCCCAATATCATTTTGTGCCAACATTGTCATTCTTCAAAAACCACATCCGATGGAGGTACTGCTGAAATCCTCCATCAAGTGTGAATGAGAAAATGTGTCTTGTTCAGTTCCCAAAGTCTTTGAATGAGAACTGATGCAACCAGTGGTGTCGTTTATACAACCCTCAATTAAAAGTAGAGTGACTCAACTTTTTTGGAAACAGTGCTGTACCAACCCTTTCAATCAGCTTCAATAAAAATATTTTCATTTTAGCAGTAATGTTTATAAAAGACAAACTGATGTTGAGTTTTGCACACAGCAAAAAGTGCATCATACAAGGTGCTCAATGTCTTTAGCAGCCAAATTACAAATTTACTCCGATACTTACGGGTCTTTATTTTCCTGAGAACCAAACATAATCATGGATTTGAGGGCATTCCAATCTTGTAGGACCCTCTCCAGTGCCAGCTGAGCAAAGCGAGGAGGTTCAAGGTCATGATCCGGCATATCAGAGTCTGCATGAAGGATATAATAGATATATTTGTGGAATAATGGGGGAAAAAAAATTTTGCCTAACAAGAAAATATAATTAAAATGAATGTTGGTGAAATATGTCAGTTACTTTGCCATGATTGTTCAAAAGGTTGGTAAATGAGAGTGCAATTGAACTCACCTTCTGCATTGGCAGCCTTGCGGTTCCTGTCTTCTCTGATACGTGGCGGTCTATACTGACAGTGTTCAACACTTTGCCTGGCAACAGTCTGCACCAGGAACAGTAAAATATGCTCCCCCCTACAGATGAAAACACAAGTCAGACATATAAACCGTCTTTCTTCACTTGGAAATCAAATCAAATTGGGACACTGAATCAGAACAAAATAGGGTAAATACAATAGCACTAAGTCAAATGTAGAGTGCATGGAAGTCTTACCTGCTGTTTGGTGTGGTGACCAGGTTTGTGGTTGTGAGTAACCTGTACAGCAAATCCAGGCGAGCAGCCTTCTGGCCAGCTATCAGTGTTTTACACTTGCACTTCTCCCAACAGTCACAATATGCTGTAGGAGAAGTTCTTTTCAGCCTTGAAAAGAATGGAAATAACCAATCTTAAATCACATGACCAAAAACATGGGTAATCAAAAGCAATTAGAATGACTGAAGCCTTAATAAAGACAGAAAGGGGCTGAGCTCAAAACTAAGACTTACTTGCAGTCGTGTCCTTTGTGGCAGACTCTCGCACACTCAGTGCAGCAACAGAGGGACTCCAGCAAGCCACATGTTCGACACTCAAATATGTCCTAGAAACAAAACAAGTGGAATTTAAAAAAAATAATAATAAAAAAATTTAATTAAAAAAAAAAAAAAAAAAGTCAAATTGCAACTAATCATCATCTATATAGGAACTTTTACATGCACTCCACAGTTAAACATTACTTCTCAGACATGAGCACTTTTTCTTGTGTCAAGTCTAAATTTCAGTTCTGACCTGGTTAATGTGTTCAGCTCCAGTCCAAGTGAAGCTGCAGGTGTCGTTGCAGCAGAGAACATACAGTGGAGAATCATCTGGGTTGGTTCCCGAGGGGCAAATCATTTCCATAAACACAGAATCTGCATCCTCTTTTTCTGCAATGCCCGGGTCACCCACTGCATTCAAGACATTTGAGAAAGAAAAGGAAAGTATGGAAACAGAGGTATGCCAGTGAAAAATTTGAGCTAGCTGCTGGAAGCAGGGCAGCAAAATAGGCCAGTATTCACATAATGGATGGAAAAGCTCCAATGTTCCAGCTATCACCTAATCACTTAAAGTTACATCAGTGTCACAGAAAGTGTGTCGCTTTCCTGGAACTTATTTAAAGAGGAGAATGCTGGCTGTAAATACATTCATTTTCCTGTGTCAGGATGACATAACACGCCCGTAATTTAATACAGGTTTGTTATCAGTGTAAAACCTCCCTTTAAATGATAAGTTCACAACACTAAGCTAAATTATTTACTCACCTTTGGCCATTTTTTGAGCAGCCTCAAGCACCGTAATAGCCGCTGGGTAGGCTCTCCCACTGACAGCCAACATGAATGGGGTCATTCCTCTGGCATCTCTGTTAAACAATTTGCAACAATATATGCAAGCACTTTAGAGAGACAGGGACAGACACAAAACAGGCAACAAATCTGTTTGTTTTTTGTTTGTTTTAAAAAGGCATGTTGATACCAATGAAGAAACCTACTTTGCAGAGAGCAGCTCCCGTAGGTGTGGCCTCAAAACAACACTGTCACACATCAGCTTTAAAATAAGGTGGGCATTGGCCTTCCTGTCTTTAGATTCAACCACAGATGGCTCAGTTGATGGCCCTGCACACACAGACAACACAGTCAGACATCAAATATATGCAAGCAACAAGTTCTGATTAGTCAAGCCACGATCACACAACAAGATGTCAAAGCCTGATTTATGGTTGTCCGGGAAAGGCTACGGAGGGCCACGGAGACGCTCTCCGTCGCTTGTGTGCGTCGGCCAAAATTCCTATCTATCCATCGAGGCGACGGAGACCGCAAGGGTTGTGATGGGTCGGCTAACAACATAATTTCCGGAATCACTTTTCCGGTTTAGCTCCTTCCTATCATAGCGACGGAGTAGCATACCGAGGCCTTAAGCCCAATTTTCATGTTGCAGATATAAGGCCCACATCTGAGGCAAATCGAGGTCCACCAATGGATAGGTGTGAACATGTTAAAGGCGTAACCTTTTATGCTCAGAGACACGTCCTCGTCTCCAAATATCTAGCTGGGAGGGGAGGAATTGTTCAATGAGATGTCAGTGAGGTGTTACAGCCAATCAGAATACAAAAGATGGGATGAAGGGACAGCAGGACGGATTGTTCTTGTGGTGCGAACCAACTAGGACTTTAAATTTCCCCATCACAACACAAGAACATATTGTACTGCAAATACAATGATCCGACTACAACTAAAATCATGTAAACTAAATGTGGCTTTAACCATAGACATCAGTAGGGACCTAAGGCAGCATAAGTACTTAGTTTTTCATCCGTTACCTTCAAGTTAGGGATGTCCCGATCCGATCACGTGGTTTCTGACTCGATCGGTATTGGACGTTTCATCCCGATCAGCGATAGGTATATTTATCCTCATTATTATTATTTTTTAAAATCAGAACATAATATTTCAAAACAAATGGGAAAAAATAACAGCTTAGTATTTACTGTTATGTGGTGGTACAGAGTCAGACCGTCTCAATCATAGACATAATATACGTAGACGCTTCATAGACTGACGCTGCCTATTGGAGCTGACGTATCAGCGCGGCCGTCATCTTGGATGGGTCTCCAATGCCTCCACGCTGCATTTATTTTGACTGAGGAAGGTGTATATCTCCAACTGCAATAATTATAACTCCCCAAATTTTTATGTCTATGGTCTCAACTACACACAGAATCAACGCATGCGGCATGATGTCACTTTGCTGCATGCCGTAAAGCGAAGCAGAACACGGCAGCAGCTTGAAGCTGGGGCACGAATGTCCGCGGTGTGGAGGTATTTTAAAGTGGATGACAAAAAAGTTGCGAATGCAAACTGTGAGATATGCAAACTTGGGATTTCAAGAGGTGTCAAGGACATTGCTAACATCCTTGATGAGAACAGGAACAGGCTCAAACCTGACAAGGTAGAGATGTTGGTTTTCATCGAGAAAAACGTACATTTCCTTCTGTGAAGCCAGAGGAGGAGAGTAAGAATTAGGAGTGCAGTTTTATTTGCTTATTTGTTTACATGCCTGCCAGGTATTTCAAGTTGAGCTGCTGCTAGTTTTTATATTAGACTTGATTACTATTTTTGTTCAAGCTACCTCACAGAATGCTCTGTTTATAAGTGTTAAATGATAAAATAATTAAAAAAAAAAAAATCAGGGACATCCTGGATCTGTTTATTCGCCGTTCTTCATTTTTTTTATGTACTGTAGAAGTTTTGGATCGGGACTCGGTATCGGCAGATACTCAAAATCAAATGACTGAGGCAAAAAAAAAAAAACCTGATCGGGACATCCCTACTTCAAGTAACGCATAATGAAGATGCTGTGTACCTGGTATGGTGGAGGTGCTGGGTCCCTGGCTGGTACCAGTGGAGGCAGTGGTGAGTGAACCAACAGCTGGTGCTAGAATGAAGTCAATGTCTCCGTCTGTTGATTAAATAATTACAGTTTGCATTATTACTAAAATGACAAATCTCCACACGGCTGTAAACGTGTTTCACCAACTATGCAGTCTTGTTCTGATCTACTAACCAGGGTCCATTGGTGGAGGGTCAGGGACCCAACTGGGTGGGGCAATGGGTGGGGAAACAGGGTCCTGATGGTCACTGGACGATGGGCCAGACTCGTGACGACCAAGACCTGCTGCCCTTAAAGACCTCCGCATCATCTCTCTTAGACGAAGCCTGTTGACAGCACAGAAAATGACCTCAACAATCTTGCTCATGTTTCCATTTTACTAAAGAAACTGTTCCCTAAAAATGGACAGCAGGCAAACTCCTCCCTCGTATTATGCCTTGCACAATCATGACATTTTCTGCATTAATTTTTTCTTGTACCACAAAACACAATCTAACTGGTAATTTACCCTCTGCTACTGGAGGAGCCAGTCCTATTTCCAGAACTGTTGCTTGAAACCACAGAGATGGCATTGGCAATCGCCTCTACAGCAGACAGACGCTCTGCAAATGTGTTTCTCTCCGACCTTTCAGCCTCTGAAATGAAACAACTTGGTCATTTAAAATTGAGAGAAGTCAACAAGAAGCAGGCAATCAGTACACTGGGACATATTTTAAGCACAAATATGCTGTTAAAAGTTAATCTTTTCCACAACTTTCTTCTTTTCTGCCTTTTTAAAAAAAAAATCTAATAAAAAAGGCAAATAATCAAAAATACAGATAAAGCATAAGTCACAGACATCCAAATCTGACACTAACCTTCCTCCTCTTTGGTTTCCTTGTTACTAACGGGGAAGCAGACAGAAACGGCAGCATGCAGGATGTTACGGTTTCCATCACATCGGTGGCCAAGAAGTGCTCCAAGCGCCTGGCTGCCCTGATCCAAAAGGAAGGCCTGCTCAAGGTTCACCAGATACTGCCGACAAGCTTCGTAGTCACAACGCAGAACATGCTGCATCAGCGTCTGTTTCTGAAAACAGCAAAGAGCCTCCGTGATTACTTCTAATAATCATTTAGACATCATCTGTCATTGAGCTATTAGGAAGTCTTGTTTTTTATAGTCTGGATTTATGAGATTATATCTACCTCGACAGCCATAATTATAATAGCAGCTTTCTTTTTAATCGTGGAGTTAGACGGGAGATTGACTAGAGAGTGAACCCCCATTCCCAGGCTGTTAATGGGTGGCAGGTCCAACCAATCAGGATCTCGAATCCCACCCATGCAGTCTTTGGCCATAGGGTAGATTGTGCCATTTCCATCTCTAAGGATGATGGGAGACTCCTGGAGGGGGAAAAAAATAAAAAATATATTCAAATTTTAGGCTTAGCTTCCAGTTAATTAGTCAGTCAGTTAAAACTGCAGAAATGCTGCAGCTCCTGAGGAGGCCTTCTCACCTGTCCTGCAGTGAAGATGGCCACATTGCGCTCACTCTGCCCCAGGAAAGCCAGGTTACTAGTAGGAAAGTTATTCTCCTGCTCAGCTTTGCCTGTGGCCAGGTCAAAGATACAGTATCTTACCCAGTTACCAGTTTTCAGCACTGCGTGGACTCCTGGAAGATGGACAGATATATTCAATATTTGGGAAAAATTCTGCACTGAATTGTAAAACAAGATAAACTGACCATCAACTGACACTTCTTTTTAAAAGACTCACCTTTGGAGTCAACATTTACAGCAAGAATTTCTGCCTTCTCTGGAATACAGAGCTTTTTAGGTGTTCGCTGAAAACAATCTGGAACCTTAGGAGTTCCGCCAGTTTTGACCACCTGTCAAACAGATCGATGGAGAAGACAACCAAAATGAAAAGGAATGGAAGCCGGACAAATGCTCCATTTCAATTATATTTCAAATACTGAGATAAAGACAAGCAATGTTCAACTTTGGACTTTCATGCACCTACCTGTAGTTCATCTATTCTGAGGAGCCTACAGTCCTGCAACAGCGATGACGGGTCTGAGTCAGTGGGAGCCGCCGCACTGCTCTGATTGGTCATGCTGCTTGATGTTCCAGGAAACTTCACCGCAACATACGCACCATCCACTTTAAGCACCTAGAGGGTCATTTGAAGGTTATACATTTTGAAAACGTTCCCATTACACCAAACAATCTGTAAGCAAGGGACACAAACTTAATTATTTTCCCATTTCGAGAAATGACTACATCTGTAGAGTTCTGTCTTCTATCCATGAATGCTGAAAAACCTTACAAATTTGTCCAATTAATGCAACTTTCCTGTGAATTTGACCAATTACTGTGTTTCGTTGCCATGCCTCCAGAATGATGTCACTGCTTTCCTGTCAAAGGTTGAGTCAGATTTTCACATGCACATCCACAATCTCCAATTATTCAGTCCTAAACTGCTGTATCTCTCATCCAGCCTCTGGGGTACATCAATAGTAAGTAAAAGTGCAGCCAGCGAAGAGCCAGTGGAGGAAAAAGTCTTGCAACGTTTAGCTGTTATTAAAGATTATGCTCCCCGTCCTTGTCCTGCTGTCAGAGCTGCATTTTCTGATCAGATTTCATCAGTTTTGACGTAGCAGCTGCTTAACTCATGCCAACTTAGCAGCAGCTGATTTACAGGTCAGGGACACAGTGAATAATCTGTAAACATGGCAAATTTACAGGAGGTGAATATTTCAAGTGTGATTGTATCTTCAGAGTTATGGTGGTAAAACACAGAACTGTGCCTGTGATTTCTGACCATGTTGCATTCATTAGCTGGATTGGACTGAATTGGATTGGAGTTGTGGGGAAATCTGGAATGTGTTAAGATTAAATGAACTTGACCTTGGATCACACACTCGCATGTATGCTGAATCTTGTTCAAATAAACACGAAACCCCTCATTTTTTGCTTTGTTTACGCAATTAATAGAGAAATAAAGCGCTGATGAATACCTGTGAGACTAATTAGTTCTGAAGTGTTCTGTGTGGTAAACATGTTGAGAGGCATCCCAGTCCATTTGTTGCCATGTTCTATACAGTTCAGCTTCTCAATGTTCTCTTTTCAGTTCTTACAATAACAGAAAAAAGAAAACAGATTTGTCACTGTTGACATCCAATGTTCAGTGCAAATGTTTGTTTTTTTTGTTTTTTTTATTCTGTACTTGCTGTAGAGTTTGAGCTGCAAAAACATTTTCCTTCACGGTGTAAAATTCCTCCAGAAGCACTTACTCAGAAACAAATGAAGCATAGATTGCTCAACTTAATGTTTTTAATGAATGGGGGAAAAAAAACAAACAGGAAAAAAAAATGTAGTGAAGAGAAAAGTGCCATAAATTCAAGCTTTGTAGGCTGCAACAATTATGTAAAAAGCCAACAAAGTCCAGGAAGGACAGAAATATAAATTACATCTTTGTTTTAGATCCACCCACCTTTCCCACGGGAACGTTCTTAACATCCTCCACAAAGACCACCTCCCTGAGAGGCCACTGCTCCTCATTCACCTTCTCTTCTTCTTTTGGAGCTGGGGTAGAACGCCTTCGCTCTGCAAGCATTACAGTGTATTACCTTTTATTTACCATATGTTGTATAGTGACATACATTTAAGAATTAGAAATGGCTTTAAGGCACTTTAATGCTCCCTGTAACAGCAGGCAGAAGCACAAACCCTCCACCCCTGACTAATCACAAATAGACTTGCGACAGGATAAATCAGGGACAGATAATGAATAGAAGGAACTGTTAAAGGCATCAAATTAAACTGCTAATTAGAGCTGTAAATATATATTGCTGAAGAGATTATAAAAAACAAGTGTGAGGACCAAGGACAAATAATTATCACACTGACAGTGTGCCATATGGTTCATATGATAAGAAGTTGTAAGAAGGCAGCCAAATGTACCAAAGTATATGCAGCAAGCGGGCTACATTTCCTTCACAGGAAAACAGGCAGAGAAAAAAAAAAGCCTGTGCACCATCTGCTTCAAAGTCAAAGGACTAATGAAAGCAGAGTGACTATCAGAATCAGAATCAGAATCTATGAAATTGGTTCTGTGCCTGTGAGATAGGAAAGTCGAGACTCGAGAGCTGTTGAGAGCAAATAGTTAAGATGGAAACACGGCATGAGGAGAAGAGACGTACTGTAGGGCAGCGAGGCACTGCTAGCAATGGAAGAGGTATCACTGCAGGTAGATGCTGGGGAGGGAGGAGGACCCATCTCAGTCTTCACCAGCTCTGGCTTGCTTTCCATCCTATGGGTTAAAATGGATAGAAATGCATACACAGGTTTTTACTTTTGAATTCATGAGCTTAACATGAAAAATAAATCTGGGCAACCAAGCCCGTATTTCATGTTACAAATGACTAAAGGATATCAAGACTGACAACTGAGCTTTTCCAATAATAAACAAATTAAATTAAATAAAAAAAAAAAAAAAGAGACTAACTTGATTTCCTGGGTCTTAGTAGTCTTCTCCATGTTCTTGAGACTCTCTGGAGAGCGCAGCTGGAACCTGCAGCTGTCGTTCATGTTCCAAACAGACTCCAAGAGAACGCCTACTTTGGGAATTCCGGCACTGACAGAAAAGGCCACGGCACCGGCATGGTAGAGGGGGTTATTCCTCAAGCATACCTAAAAAAGAATCCCATAAATTTATCAATATGTTTATTTTACACTAACTGCAAGATTTACACTGGCCTTGTACCAGTTATCAACAAATATCATTTTGCAAACAAGTAAGCAAGCTTAAAATAGTGCAAACTCCATTTTTCTTACCTGTGTTCCCACAGTGATGTTGGGTATTGAGGAGATGCCAGCACTGGACTTTGGCTTTTTGTTCTTGGCTCTGGCCTTCTCAAGCATCTTCTTCCTTTGACTAAAAGGCACAACACCCCTACAGAAAGAAGAAAGCAGTAAACTGTTACTAACATTTGAATCTTCCCCTTCAGATCACATACAACAGTCTCACTTTCACATGACCAAGTCATCACTTTCGAACAGTCTTTTAATGATTAGCTTGTTTGTTTTAAAACTAGGTAAAAACAAACCAATTTACATGCTGTCAATGAATATGAGCAACACTATAAAGAATTTTATTCCCATTCAGTTTATATAGTGTCACCAACAACAGATTCTATTCTCACCACCAGTAGAGGCTATTCTCCAGCTGTGCACACGTATAAAGTGCACAGCAGTGAAGGGACACCATGCGTTCCCCCTGCAGCTCAGGGAAAGCCTGAGCGCTGTGCTCCAGCTTAGAGGCCACAGTGCTCAGTGTATCATCCACCCATGTGGCCACCTTCAAAATACACACAAACATTAATTAAAGAACAGGTCATTAAAAATCAATTAGTAATGTCAGGTTACAGTCAAGTACAGTCTCAAGGCTGCACAAACAATCTTGTCGATGTTATTATGTGAACAGGAACAATCTACCTTATTGGTTTCTGTAGCTACAGTGGCTCTGATGCTGTTGGCAGAGAGTAAGGTGATCTTCTCATTGGCCAGGCCCAGGAAGGATACACGAGGGTGGTGAATGGAAGGATTCTTATGTGACAAATAGCAGAAGTTAGAAATATAAGGTCTCTAACATGTAATAAACCCACGAGTAACTTAACAGCCTCAATACAATAAGAAATAGATGATATTTGTGTTGCTTTAAAGTTGCATTTCACATTTAATTGGAAGTTCCATTCAGATTATTTGAATATTCCACCTGTGCATTCCTGTATGGTTCAGGTTCATTCCACTTCCATTGATAAAGCTCTCCTTTGGAGCTCACAGCTACCAGCTCTGAGAACATAGCTCCAATGCTTACAAACTTCACACCATCCTAAAAAGGGAATTGGAGGTATCAAAAAAAGTCAGATGAAGGCAAAATGTCTGCTGAGCTGAACAGAAATCCAATCGCGTTGTAGACACATGGAGGAAATAAAATAAAATCCAGTCTTCACTTGCTATGTAATCTTCAGTAAACTTCTGTATTTTTTTATTCAACTTGTCTAACCTTGTCAGGCCACCACTGGAGCTCCTCTCCCAGGGAGACGGGGCTCTGCACTGGAATGCTCTTCTTGTCGAGGCTTGGCTCACCTTCGCGGCTGGTGGACCCTCGCTCCGTATCAAAAGAAGCCCCATCAAGCCACCGGCGCTCACGTAACCTCAATACAGACTCACGTTCACGCAACAGCTCTGAGTCACGCTCTAAGGGAAGAAGGAGAACTGGTATGCAATAAGGTCACACCAGTGGGATAGAAGTAAGCCACTCTCTGGGAAAGACCCGTCAACATAGTTTTAAGAATTGAGAGAGAAAGTTCCTTTAGAATCATTGTAATGCAAATCAATCAATTGCAGTTCTGTGTGGGAGTCTAAAATATACTGTGGGTGAGTCACTTTGCACGCTCATATGTTAAAATGTGAGGTAGAAGAGGAAGTGGATAAAGAGAAAGAAAGCATGCATATGGGTGGAAAATAGCCGAAGTAGGTTTTTAAATTAGACTGCCTTAAAGGGTCCCTGTTAAGACAGGTGGGCCGAGCGGGCCTTTCTCAGAGAGCTCACAGTATGTACTACAGCCATGCAGCACACAACACCAAACATTTCTCATATAAATTCAGCTCAACGACTTTGATTAAGAAAAATATCAAACTAAAAACATTTCTCTTAACAACAATTCTGTCAATACCTACACCTTAGTTGATAATCAGTAATGTTCTGCATTACATCTACAGTTGTAAAAAAAAAAGATATCAGAAACAGGCAGTTACATTATTTATTCCAATCATATCAGTCATCTACACAACAATACTTAAAAAGTGCCTTGATTTCTGACCGTTTTGTCTCCTGAAGTCATCCCCACAAAGAAAAGCCATCACCAGTGCCACCAAAGTCTACCTGCCTTTCTTTCATTAGTAAGTAGTGAGCTGCTGAGTTACCTCTGGAGGATCCAAGGCGAGAGAGTGAGGAGCGTCTAAAAGAGGGGTAGCCAAAGTAGCTGATATCCTCAGAGAACATGGCATCAGCGTCAATGATGACGCTCGGGTGGGCTGAGTGAATGTCTGCATCCAACAGGGACATTAAGTCCTCTGCATGGGGTAATAAATACAAAATAAGTTGTTAGAGTGAACTATAAAAAACACAAATAGTCTCATTATGATCATGTTGTATGCTGACTAGACTATAACATTTATCATAATCAAATCATCCATATTATTTGCTACAAACCTGGCTGTGTTTACAATGTGTTGCATTTGTGCTAATACTGAATTTATTTAATGTTATGAAGAAATTTATTGTGAAGAAGTAATTTCTCTACATCTTTTTACACACCTCCAGGGAGGTAGGACTCGCTGGCTGTGTCATCTCCATCATCTCCATCCTCATCATCCCGGCTCAGAAGGTTGTTTACAGCCAGGTTGACATCTAGGTTAGTCCTTTGGAGTTCCCTGATGATCACACTCCTCGACTTCCCCTGAAGGACTACCTGGGCCTGGGGAACAGTACAAAGAAATTAAAGAAGATAACACCCTTCTGTTATATTCATTTGCAAGAAAATATGCAATGTTAATTTATGTGTGGGTAAAAGGTTTATAAAAAAAAAAAAAAAAAGCAAAAATAGTGCAACTAAAGAGGAGGGGTACAGAGAATGAGAATGAGGCACCTGGGTAATAAGTTCCTCAGGGATGACTGATGCTGGTATGACTGGCTGAGGCTGGCTACCCAGAAGCCCTGAGCCACGATCCCTTCCAGTACGGATCACCCTGGTCTGGCGACGGGAATCGCGAGCCGCTGTTGATGACCTGCCTGACGTGCCGCCGCCCCCTCCTCCTCCTCCTCCACTGCCGCCGCCGCCTCCTCCACTGCTACCACTTCCTGCTCCACCTCCTCCTGCTCCTCCTCCACTTCCACTTCCTCCACTGCCTCCATTTACACCAGAGCTCCAGCGACTCCTATCACATACAATGTAAAACCATGCTCAGACATAACAGCCGAAGATACCATCTGACTGAAAGAGCAGACTCAAATACACACTATGGGATTCAGGCTTTGTGACAGCAGGGGCAGGACATTCCAGACTGATGGTTTTACATCAGTAGTATTTATAGGAAAAAATAAATGAAGTGGTTGACCTTTTCCTAACTGATATGGTAAGATGTACAAACAAGCTTTAATACAGCACAGTACACAGGTACAGTGATAAAATGTTTACATTTAGATATGGAATGTTGAAATAGTGTGATTTGCATAATTATACATTATGTCTTACAGCACCTAAAAGAAATGCTCTCTCTTAAGAATGTGTAGTACTGAACCCTGTGGGCAATACCTCGCTAACCCACTGCTGTGTCACTGCTGTGCTCAATAAACTGAGCTTTCACAGAAACATTTCTCTCCGTCAGCCCTGCCAGAACTTACCCAAGGGTGTTGCCTGCCAGTCTGCCCAGTGTGTCAGAACCAGACAGGAACCAGGGTGGATCACTGGTCCTGCCTGGTCTGGAGCTCCTTCCTGTCCCTGAACCACTGCTCAACTTTGAACTGGAAACAAAAGATGGGAGATCAGTTACAAACCTACAGAGGTCCAAAAGGGACTGAAAAGAGTATAAATATATTAAAAAGGAAAAAAGATCATTTACTCCTGGGTTAACGGAAACTAAATGTACCCAGGTATTTGTTCAATTATACCACTTGGTTCAGGATTGATTTTCTATCAGTTTTACAGAAATAGGAGGGGTATTTTGGAGACTAGCATGGCAACACCCTTGGGAATCAGAATTGGCTGCAGCTCATTCCTCTTTCACGACTTTCCTTTTTCAAAAGTTCTTGGGTTTTTAGGGCTGCGACTGCTTTCTGCCATTTCAAGAGTTTAGCCAAAGGCAGTTTGTTGCAATCATTTTTTTTCAATCATGTGTTCCAAGTAGGAAAATGGTTTAAATTGTGTTTTGCTGCAGCAAGGGAAGTAAACTATGACAAATTGGTAAAGTTTCATGTAACAGAGATAAACATTACATTTTAGGGGGGGAGGGGGCAAGCAGCAAAAACAAAAATCAATACAATCCCCATTGATACCATATTGTGACAGATGGCAATGGGATACATAATCAGATTCTAAATCATTCAGATACAAAATAAAGAAACAGCTAATTCAAACCAATAGTGAACAAGCTGACAGTCAGGGTTCCATTCAGTAAAGCAAATCTGAAATAATCTTTTGAACAGATAAAAAAAAGAACTGAGTTAAGACACATTTCCATAAACTGGTTTAAGGTGAATATGCTTTGCAGTGTCACCAGAGGGTTGCGTTGTTGGCCATATCACTGGAAGTTGTAAATCAACAGAAAAAGTTGTCCTAACCAGAAACTAAAGCTCTTACCTTAAGATAAAGAAACATTTAAAAAATATTGGAATGGACATCCAAAATTTTAAAAATGACTTTCATCTCTGGAAATATCTGGGATATTAGAACATAATCTAGGAAGATGCAATTTGGTATTGTTAGCTCTGGAAGCAGCTAGTGAATCATGTCATCTATTTGCCAGCTCATACACAATTAGCTAAGTTTTTTTCCCCCCATTCTCCCTAATGTGCATCAAATCTTCTTCTAAACAGGCAAAAGCCATATTAGTGGAAGATTCTCTTACATTTTCTAAATGTGCATCAAAAACAGCAAAGGAAACCCAGCTACGACCCACCAAACCTGTTACAATTCAAAATAGAAGAGCATTGGCCTTTTTTTGTTTTGTTTTGTATTCAGTAAGCTGTCCAACCTGCTAAAGAGAACCAGTGGTACCCTCTTAAAAGAAAAAAAGGTTTGAAAGTCAGCGTATTTGTTTAAGTTTGAGGCATGGAACAAAACATATCTGCTGCAGAGAAGTTAGGAGCTCCTCAACCTTTTACAGCCCGATTTACTTGCATATTTTGCTGCTAGTACTTAAAATCGCTGTTGATTGTTCTGCTGGCAGGACATCAACACCTATAAATGAGATATTCTCCAAAAATACATCCTCACAGCCAACACAAAACAAAGCAGGCAGTGAAAAGTACTTTTATGAAAGAAAGAGTTATGGAATACAGCACACAACTGAACAGCCACAAAAGCAACTTTCTTTCTCAAAAAAAAAAAAATAAATAAATAAATTGACTGCCTTGGTTATCTGGTGTCATGTGTTAGAAAAGCTATATATCTATATTGGAGAAACAACTAAATCCCAAATTATACTTATATTAAATATATAATCTCAGCAAACAAAATACTTATAGCTTCCGACAGTCCAAAAAAATAAAATATCTGTAGTGTACTCTAAACACATACACTTCTCCTGCTAGATGAATACCAATTGTGGCAAAAAGCCATTGTTTAATTCTACAAATGACACCATTTCCAAAGGTGTCATAATCTGAAAAAAAGAGCACAAATGCTGCATTGAATTCGAATCACACCAAACAGGATCGGTAGGCCTGCACATGCTCAGTGTGTCCAGAATTAGACATCTCCACAAGCAATCTGTTTTCCAATTCCCTGCCAAAGCTAAAACAAGTTTCCAGGACAGATCCCATCATAAAGTCTCTCACCCATCGCTGCCATCCGGTTTGCCGAGCTCCAGGCGATCAGGCTGGACAGCAAAGCTAATTCTGCACACTCGTCCATCCTTAAAGAGATGCATGTATCATTTCATATCAATGTTACACAGTTAAAGAGGAAAATGTTGTACTGTGATGTCAAGTCAGGTTAATGAATTTATTGAAAAACAAAACAAAAAAAACTGTTTAATCCTGTCACTTTCTCAAACATAACTTAACTTTGCTCTCCGTCACAATGCACAATTAAACTACCGCAGTTCACAGAGATATTACCAACTAAAAGAAATAATTCCACCATGTCACCCCATTAGACACAAACTATTGTGCTTGGCGTTTATGTAATTGTAGTGTAAAGAATGAAGCCTCACCATCTGACACTGTACTACAACTCAGCATGCTTCCACCCACATGCACTAGAGTACTGATGATTGAATAAACAAGCTGAGGTTAGTTACTACAAACCTCTTTACTGTGTCCATGCCCTTGTTTAAACTGAATTATCCAAGCAGTGGTGGTATCCCTTAAAAAAACACTCCCAAAAAATTCAATCTAGTCTACATGTTACATTGCTACAACCAAAAAGTAAAAGCAAAGCATTTTCAAGCTAAGCTGCTTGTTATTTGATAACAGCGACATAACAGATAATGAGCAACAAGATCCCCAATGCTAATCATACAATGTTTCAAAGCATTACCTCAAGGAGAAATCCAGCATGGTTTGGACCAACAACACACTGTTTTAGGGCGGCCTGCTCAAGCAAACTAAGATGTGGATGACTGCGTAAAGGAGAAGAAAAGCAAAAAAATATTTAATCAAATTTAATACAACTAATAATACGAGCAGAACAAACTTAAATGTTGAGACAAACTCACCTGTTATAGCTGTATTTGTTGAGTTTCTCTGAGACTTCGCGTAGCCTGAAAAAGAAAGAAAGAAACTATATTAAAGCATGAAGTAAGACCAAGTAAAGACTACAGAACTACTAGTAAAAATTAGGGATGTTAACCGATGACCATATGACCGATGGTTGACCGAATCAACGCCGTCCGGTTAGAATTTTTCTGCCGTCGGTTTAAAAAAAAAAAAAAAAAAAAAACTCACTATATCTTTAGAAATGTTATGTGAGCATGAACCATCCCACGATGGAAGAACAACCGCAGCAGAGCTCACGTAGAGCCCTCCTCAGAGGTCCTCTCTTACACCGGTTGCAACTTGTACGCTGTACATGACGGGTCCTGTCTGCGCAGTTAAAAAAAAAATAATAATAAAAAAATAAAATAAAAAAAAAATAAAATAAAAAAAATCGCCACTATTAACCTAAATAAAGCCAATGTGGCTGCGTGTGGACTACAACATAATAATAATTGTAACACTGTAATGGCAAAAGACATAAGACCAACTTAGCCTACTTGTTGTGATATATTCATCTGTACTTAAATAGCATGACGACAGGAACTTATTGCAAAGGATTTTGTGCAGCATAGGCTGCGCCACAGAGGCTGTTGGCATTCGGTAAGTTTTTTTTTTTTTTTAACAAAGTCATTGGTTAACCTACTTTCCTGTAACACCGCCAAATGCACCGTTCTCTGTTTGTGACTTTGTAACGGGGGCTTTTAACAGCCCGAGTTCGGTGCCGCGTTTGATTCGTGTTTAAAAAGTACAGTGACTGGAAGGGCGCCGTTGCGCGTAATGTGTGGCTGTGCGTGTCTGCGCAGGCACAGCAATTATTTTTCTACCCAAAACCCTTATTCCTCCACAAGTACGCCTAGAACTAGTGGTCAATGATTGGGGAAAATGTATAATACCAAGGGCACGAACCAACATTAATTGTGTGGTGGGAGCCTAACCAGTCGGCAGAGAAAGACGCGCGACAGGACACAGATATCATCAATGGCACTTATAGAATTTTCGGTGACCGACTTTAATCGACTAATGAGGCTCAGTGGTCGGTCAAGACTTTTTTTAAATTTCGACATCCCTAGTAAAAATGCAGTGCTGCGAGAACACTTGAAACAAACACTGAGTTTCTCAACTTCAGCTCTCCTGAACATAGTTTTTGGAGCTTTAAACCCTCTGTGGCGGGGGACTCAAATGCACCTACAATAACACGTCAATATACAATAGTTGGAAACCTTAATCAGATTCAGGTAATTGAGGAGCCGTTACTTACAGTTTTGCCAAAGTCAAATCAAGCTTATTTGCAAACTCGGAAAACATGCGACTTCTGGAAATGTACAATTTGGAAATCGTCCTCTGGCATTTCAGACGAGGCTAGATCCATCCTAGAGATGCACTGGGTTCTCTTGGCCGATTCCCCTTTTCATTTTCGACAAGTTTATTAATAAAAACTATGACAGCGTACACAAAACATTTTGCAGCTATACAAAATGCACAATGAAACGTTTTCCTCAAAGAAACACTTCTAAGAATAAAGTATTTGCAGATTGAAGAACAGAGCTGCTTTTTTTTTTTCTTTTTTTGTACAAATAAAATCAAAACAGAAAATTAACTGTAGCAGATTTCTTTAAAGCTGTACCGGCTGTACATAGTTATTTGTCCAGAGTTGGCATGTGTGTTTTAACAAGCTTCTGTTAATGACTTTTTGATGCAGGAAGTCCAAATATTGAAAAAACATTGATTAAATTCCTGTGCAGCTAGCTTTCTATGTGCACTTATCTCCTGACCACCAAATAACTCTGACTTCGAAACCATTTGCATGTTTTTCTTAACTTGCAGTAAGGAGCTTCCACGCAGATGTCAACAACTTGTTTGTCTGGGTCTTGAAAGTCAGTCCATAATAAGATTTAAATCAATATTTTAATACTCAATTTTAAGTTGCATATTAGCAAAGGTACAGGAGAACAGCAAAAAATACATTTGCTTGAGGAGATTTTTGCCTGTTTTTGAGAAATAGCCAACATGTGGCAGGGTACATGAAAGCTCCTGAACTTATAAAACTATAAAAGTTCCAGTGTAGCAAATGTGTTTAGGACTGGTCAATGAATCATGAGCTCTTTTTCCTTTGAGAGAATAAGCACCATCGGGTGTAAATGTTGATGTCTGGACACATAAAATCCAGAAATGAAGCATCCTCTGTAAAAACATGGCCACCTGTTCAGCTGTATATGGTGTCAAAAACTGCCAATCCTTGTCACTAAGTCAGGAGTAATTCACTACGGTCACAGGTCTGCACTTGTAATATAAGAGCTCTGCGACAGGGATCGATTCACAAAGTGCATGACCAAACTGCAAACCTGGAAGAAAAAACAACTACCCAGCTGAAAAGAATTCCTGAAAAACTCGCTCAATTTTTCTAACATCAATGGCCAAGACAACAGGTTTTGTGTGTACCTTCTTTGTATTTCCTGTTAATTACTACTTTGTTTATTGCAGCTATGTGTAATGTAGCCAATACCTCCACCTGCTGATGACACCAGGCGGCCTGGTTTAGTCACTCCAAACCAAGTAATTTCAACAAGCGTGATATGCATTCGCTGAGAAACACCATTTTGAAATTTCGTTCTCAACTAAAAGGAAAGCTATCTTGTGTGACTGTACTCATGAAACCTGGAATATGATGCAGATCAT
This sequence comes from Odontesthes bonariensis, assembly GCF_027942865.1. Classification (NCBI taxonomy): domain Eukaryota; kingdom Metazoa; phylum Chordata; class Actinopteri; order Atheriniformes; family Atherinopsidae; genus Odontesthes; species Odontesthes bonariensis. The sequence goes on from NC_134510.1 coordinate 9,144,720, forward strand.
CGTGCAGCTCCTGTGGCAAGGATTGAGTGTATCTATGAAATAGTATGCATGACTGATGGGACTCTCACCAGTACTTATCGGCCTAGATGAAAACCAGCTGAACTGTGTGGATTGATGGGTGCATCTGTAATCCAGACTCTTGACTTTCTTAAAATATTTATAGTCTAGTTTTAACTTGTACGCATCTGGCCATGTGCGTCTGACTTTCAGTGCTGGTAAAGTAAGATGACAGCTTGAATGAGCCATGTCAAATGCCCTTACTTGCAAGTGACTAATAATCAATGTTGGAGCAAACTGAAAAATGGTCACCATTTCTTATCCAATGTACCCTTTGTTTGTATATGAAGTAAAACTCCCATGAAGCAGTCAGACACTGATTTGGTAATCTATTACTACAACAATGGTCAAAGATTTGAGAATTTGGGTCCACTCTGTTATCAGGCATTTTAACTGCTGAGACTTTCTTTTATCCCTTTAACAGACAATATATGTACATTTTAAATTGCTAATTTGACTTCCAGTTTCACTTGTCACTCGTGTCTTTACAAAATGTAAAATTACTCAATGACTAATATTTTGTATAGCCATTGCTGTAAAAGCATCTACTACTTCATGAACAATTCTGGTTCTGAATTACGCATCAACAAAGCTGCTTGGGCTGGGCTGATTGGTGCACTGAGATGATATGTACTGTATCAATTTATTATAGTACTTGAACTTGGATGATATATATATATATATATATAGATGGTAAGCATTGCTGGCATCTTTTATGCCATGTTTTTCCTTCTTATCTTGTAACTCGTGGTGAAAAGAAGTGCACGGGCATTGCCCCCTTCTGAGGAGGAATGACAAAACGCCTTTTTAATGAAAGCTGTCAATCATTTTTTTAAACCTTAACTGAATTTTCTTGCCATCGAAGTAGACATGCGCCAACAGGCAATCTGATTAACCATATGCAACTAAAGATACAAACGGTTTTATGTTCACTGTAAATAAGTGACTTGCTCCTTAATGCAAACTGTTCATGCGCTTTTCCATCTGACAATGCTGACAAGTCCCAATGAGATTGAAAATTATTGATTATTTTTATTTATCTATTTTTTTTTTTTAATTAGCAGGGACAAAGAAAGTTAGTCTCAAGACATCCCCACACTGCATGATTAGAATCCAACTGGTGATTTACAGCAATGAAAACACAATGGGCTGAAAACATGATTAGCTCTAAAATGGAAGTATTCCATGATTAGTCATCCATTCATTCTTTACCACAACAGAAAAGGGATGATTGACATCAGAATCTTTGGCAAGTGACTCGTCAAGAAACGTACAACAACCCCTTAACTCCTTCATAAAAACACCACTTAGGAGTGTGGAGTCGTTATGCAAACTTACTGAGGTATCCGTGATCTGATTAAATGTGATGAATGACATAACGTACATGTTAATGCCAAGTCTATACATAAACCTTTCACATAATGCCCAAGAAAATGAAAAATATTTAAAGCAGGAGAAAATATATTAATTCAGTTCCACAAAGACACAGAGATTAAGCACAGTTTAAATGTAACAACCCTGTGTATACACACATGAACTGTCCGCTTCCTGATTAAATGGGTCGTCAAGGTGAGCAAGCTATCTAAGGCTATGTACACACGTAGCCGGGTATTTTTAAAACCGAATGTTTCCCCCCCTCCGTTTATAAAATAATTTGTATCCACATTACCTCATTTTCGAAAAAAAACACCTTCCATACATAACCGAACATCTGCGTTTTCACCTGTCTTGACAACCCAAATGCATTTGCTGTTTTGCGCAATCTGCCCTCTTCAGCTAAATAATAAAGTGTGCACGCAACTTTTTTGAGCACACTGACAGGTGATCGCATGACAGTGGACTGCCCCTCGATATGAGGACGTAATAATTCCGACAGCGACAGGAGTGAGGAGTACGACTTGGGCGTGTAAAATCAAGGCAGTAAACAGCGCCTGCACAATAATAACCACCACAGTTCTCAAGACATCCATGCTTCTTCAGTAAACAAAGGTCGCACTTTAGACTTTAAAGCAGATTTGTTGTTGTTTTGGCGCATATTGTGACGTTCGAAAACGCAAAACTCCAGTTATCTCTGTCTACACGCAGCTGCATAAACGGAGTTTTCAAAAATCTTCACTTTGCCCGGAGTTTTTAAAAACATTCGTTTACGATGCGTTTTTATGCGTTTTCATGTGGATGACAGGTCCAAACGTAGAAAAATATATTCGTTTTAGCAGATACACGGCTACGTGTGGATGGGGCCTAAAGCCTGGTTTATAGTCGGTAATGCAAGACGCAAAGCAAGATGCAAGAAGAAACGCAAGCCCTTGCGCGGTTGCAAGCCCCCCCTTGCGTGCTTGCCTGTGTCACCTCAATTTTCTAAACTTCACGCAAGACAAGACGCAAGACGCGAGCAGAGCTATAGAGTAGCCACTCTGGACATGAGCACAAGCCACTATCTACATCACATCCGGCGGCGTCTTCATCTTCCGGTTTCATCCCCTAATAAAAGACTGCTGTTTTTTTTTCTTTTTGTAAGTGCATTATGAAGGTCATCTTCTTATTATTATTATTCCTATGCTCCCCCTGGCTATCTTCTTTTTGGCGTTATGATCACATTTGTAAACTGTTATTTTGTTGAATTACTAATAAAGTTATAAAAAAAATTTTAAAAAAAGACCGCTGTTTTCAAACGCCAAGGTAGAAAGTGAAGAAGAAGAAGCATGAATCCCATAGACATAATATATATTATGTCTATGATGAATCCACTCGAAGAGAGACTTGCCGAAGAGGTCCTGGCGGTGAATTTCCTTTCATCGTTGTAGGCTTGTCATTGAAAAAACCCGCTACTCCACCTACTGTCCTGGCGGTGAATTGCCAAGCAGGGCACGCAAGCACCGGCAAAGCTAAATGAAGCATAAACGTCTCGAGGCATTAACACAAGCGCAAGAAGCAAGCGCAAGGGCAGTTAAAAGAAGTACAACTCAGCCTTTAGCCTGTCCCTCAGCTCTGGTGGACATGTCCTCACAATACATGGTACACTAAAACTCCATGGGTCAATCCAAACATTGTGAGAAGGTAGGAGAAAATTGCTCTCAAAGCATCCAGGTCAGCCATACACGAAATTAACCATTAAACAATTAGCACCACTCTAGCAAGCACTTTCCTCAATAAGCCATTTAAGCAGTTTCACAAGAACACAGCAAAAACATGTTCAACATCCATCTGACATCAGGGGAATCCCATTTCCCATTCCACAGTGTTAAACTAATGTATCTCAGGCAGGTCAAACACAGCAGTGGCATGTGGCTGAGTAACACCAACCTGATCTTAATGCCTGTCCAGCTCTTTTAATATGCCAAGCTGAACCAAGCCTTTCACATTTCAGATGGAAGCATTTATTTGCTTTGACAACTGCAAGGTCCCTGAACACTGAGATGGGAGAAGGCGTCTTAGCAGCACATGGTTACTGTAGAGTGGAATGGCATGCATGCCAGGGGATGGTACAGCCATGACCTCTTAAAAGAACCAATGAGCCACAGCACTAAGATGTTTGAGAGGCGTTTCCACTGAGATTCCTCCTAACCAGCAAAGTAAATTGAGCCTCCAAGTCAGCTAGAACAAAGCTGGTCCCCCAGATTTAAGGCAATTCACAAACCACTATTACCCTCCAAACAGTCTGAGCTTCTATCTAGATCTTAATCTCAAAGTCATTCTAAAAGACATTTTGACTTTTCAACCTCTTTGTCTGCAAAAAGAACAGCCCATTAATCAGTTCAATCTCAATGGATGTTATAAATAGCTTTATCATAAATCATATGTTCGACCAAAATACAGGTCCCACACAATACCCTTTACCCAAATAACAGAAACGAATGATCTTTTCACTTGAGAAATAAAACCCCTTAGAGTGAATGTAAAGCATATAATCTCAAGTAAGTACGAATAAATGTGTTGTTAAATGAACTGTGAGTATAAGGTGAAGGCAGTGTTTGAGTAAAGAAATGCTGCGCAATAATGGGCAAACTTAAGAACACGCTTAATGAGCCGTGGCTTTCCCTTATATTAAAGTCGATAACAGGATTAATATGTATGCAATGTATGCATGTAGCTAACTCTGCTTCGCCGCATATTTCAAGATATGCATCTCGGTGCGCAGCACACAATTAAGTCACTTTTTCAGCGGTGTTAGTTATAAACTACGTTATTAAACTTTAAAGGAAAAATCCGCTGGCACAAAGACTCTGAAGTACAAATATTTGGCTTTGTCAAGCGCGTGGTAGCGAATTACCTAGCAAGCTAGCTATGGTAGCTAGCTATCAGTTAGCTGACGTTAGCTCCTTCATTGATCATAATATCAACTAGACGCCCGCAAAACAGACCACGACACAAGTCAGAAGGGTGTATGTATTATGTATATATTAAAACACGTTACTCTAAAGGGTAGCTGAGATATACGACCTATATTCCCCATTCTTCCCCCCATCCCCCAACCCGCATTGTCTATCTCAACTTTGACTGAGAGCCAATCCTTCCAGAGAACCAAGGAAACGTCCTGCTAGTGTTAGCATACGATACACAGTTAACTGGTTAGCATATAGCACGCTACTGACTGTTTAGGTAGCAGCAAGCTAACAAGGACTGTTCAAAATGCCGGGCCTTGTATCAACCACGGAGGGGTCATTTTAATAAATTTAATCCAAATGCAAACCCATGACAGTGTCGACATCGACCACAAATACAACCTCAAATACAATTTAGCGCAGCAAGTCTCTAAATATTTATTTCATTTGTTCTTTTCATGAGCCGTAACAAAATACCTGTCATTGAGCTGATCCTCGGTCCCAGGCAACGGGTGAACAACGAAGTGTATAGATGTCATGGGGTCAATCCAAAATCACACACAGATGCGTGGAATTTATAAAAATAGTTATTCCTTCGACTACTGTATGTATGTGGTTTCACAGGAATCGTTTAATGGCGATAAACCTAGAGTTTGAATCCCATCCTCCTCACCCACATGCCGCCATCTTAACTCTACCAAGCTTCTTCTGTGTGTGTTGATTAGTGCACATGCAACCGCTCCGTTGGTTGGACCTCGAACACAAACAGGAAATGTGTTAAATTGGATAGGTTTGGCTTCAATAAGAAAAAAAAACAAACAAACAAGACTTTTATGACAAAAATGGTACAGTTTCATGAGAAACTCATTGTTTTAACACAGGTCGTCAACTCCATCTTGGTTTGGATACATTTACTGACAAGTTGCGGTATTGTATAGGTAAATTGCCTTTGAAGATAGGCACAGCAAATTGTACAATTTTGCGAGAATATATTTTAAAAGACAAACACAAATAGCTTTCCCAAAGAACAATCCTAATGTAGTTTTTTTTTTTTTGGTCATCTCTCTCTCTCTTTCTCTCTCTACACCACACACACACACACACACACACACACACACACACACACACACACACACACATATATATATATATATATATATATATATATATATATATATATATATATATATATATAAATAACCTTCCATTGAAAACTTGAGTTTAATATCCTGCCAACATTTAAAGTCGGTGAAGCTCACAAATTATTGACCTTCGTGACAAGGAATTCAAAGGTATGAGAGTAAGAAAGGTAAGCTAGAAGGCCAGTTTAAAGATAACTACTTACTTACGTGGTTCTACTTACTTGAAAATAAAACAATTAAAGAATAAAAATGTCCTTAGTTATTCATATAAATTGTTGTCTTTTTCACAATAAAGTTTTGTTTTCTTTTGTTCTTTTCATTTTTTTTTTAAGGGGCTATAGGACTGAAACTGCTGAAGACAGTAGATCAAGCTTGTTTGTCCGCAATGGCTTTACACAAGCGGGTTTGAATTTGGTCGGAAAAACTCTTTACCAGATGATTTCAGGCAAACTTTTAGAAGCGATTCAGGCAAAAGACCCTTAAGTTAACTCACATTGTGATGTAGCAGAATCTATTGTATTTTTTCCATCAGAGCTGATGGTTATTATGTTAATACTAAGAGAAGAAAAACTTCCTTGATCCTTTTATGAGTTTATTGCAAACCAGAAAGAAACCAGAAAGGCCTACTTTTTATACTGCCAAGATTAAACTATTCAATACACCTAAAACGAAATGTTGATACACTTTGTGTTTTTAAGATATGTCTACTTACACCAGCAGGTGGCATGGTTTGTCTTTCATAACAAGATGAAGAATAGCTCCTCTCCTGCACTGATCCTGTACTGTATTTGCAAATACAAATACTGCAGAACCATTGTCCGATACTTTTTCTTTAACATTAATAAGTGGGAATATCATACACAGCTGGTATTGAAACTGGAAAGAACATTTTGTATCTAATAAATATTCAGGTGAGTGTGTAAAATGGAATCAAACAATTTATGCATAGTTCTCCTTGAAGTTTTGTTCATTAAATCATTTTTAATATAAACCATATAAGATACATTTGTATCTTTATCGTAAGCATTGTCGTTTCTTGGAGCTCTGGTGTTTGAATGTTAAATGATTAAACAAGAACTTGAAATAGTTTAGACTTGACTGCTTTAAGATGAGGAATAGAAAAAGTTGAGATGCTCTATATTTGCTTATATATTCTATGTATTTTTCTATTCTTTAATACATTCTTTACTCTTACTTTGTCATTTAAATGCCACATGTCATCTAAGCAGAGTTCAGTGCAAAGATTAATGAAGCCAGGGCCATTGCCCTCAAGAAAAAAAAAGCTGTTCCTTTTATATATATTTCAAAAGGAAAGTCAAACAAACTGCAGGGGGGAAGATCTATTTTTAGGTATGCGGGCAAGGGGTTATCAAATGACCTGCTGTTGTTAAACATGGCTAAAAAGGAGTTAGAGACAAAAAACTATGCAGTCTGAAAGAACATTCTCTGACGTTCGGTAAAAAGACCAAATTTCAGATTGAAATTCGTTTTTTAAAATAAAGCTGTTAATATGGATGAAGAGTAATCGGGGATAGATTCAATGGAACATGTTTTACTATCTCTTATAGAAATGAATTGATATGGTGTGTTACACCTTCAAAGAGAGCTTGAAAGAAACCATTTTCATTCATACAATAGATCAGTGGATCAGCACCAGCTCCTGTCAATTAGGCCAAAACCAGGAGTAGAAGTTATACCCACTGGAGTAACAGGATCACTGGCTGGTGGGTAAGATTTTAAAATAACTAATCTTGGTGATAGCAGAGACATATCCTCCAGGCCTGGGACAGGGCAGTTCCCGGGAGGTTTACTCTGCCTGTTAACACCGGGTCTATTCAGGTCTGGAGCACAAACCCTCTGAAACATTCACACACAGCCACTCACTGACTGCCGCACAGACTGAATGGCAGTGTGGGTCTCATGTACATAAGGCCGAAATGATCTGTTCTCAGCTTTTCAGACACTGAGAGACATCCGTTTCTGTGACAGCAAAGAGGGGTAAGTTCCTCTCCCTGATTTCACTTCTCAATTCAACCTTGTATGAAAATGGACAGACATTGTAGAGCAAGCCACATGGCAAGCTTTAAAACAAACTCCATTGGCCCATTGCACAACACCACGTAGATCTGCTCTTGAGAGCCTGGCTAATGTCACTGGTTAACACAGCCAAGAATAAGAATGTGGGTCTCCATTGCATCATGCTTCCAAAACCAGGCCAGCCTGATAATACCCAAAGAGCAGTACCATGGCACAGGATCTGTGAAAAAATGTGTTTTATTTTATAAGCCACAAGCACTTATTACTAATGTGAATTCTACTGAAACAGGCAAAAAGAACATGTTTGTTTTTCATAGGTCCTTTGTTTTGGTCATTAGTGTTTTTATGATGACAAAAGATAAAGTGACTGACATTAAAAGCATCACCTCAATTGCCCATCAGAGAGAAAACAAACACGCACCTCTTCTCAGTGATAGAGCCTTTAGTCTTTTTTGTATGGTACATTTTTTTTTAAAAGTTTTCTTAGATCATCAGAAGGGAAACTCTAGAAATTCAGCACAAGGTGCCTTTAAATATTTTGAATATTGCTCACGGAAGTTATAATGTTTGACATTTTATTGCTTTGTATAATATTAAAGTGCATTAGCCAAAGAAGCTCTCAAGCAGTTCATTACTGCACATCCATAAAGTTCTTGGACTTGGGAGAGAAAGAATCTTCATTTTCATATAATGTAAAACGTTTTACACAAGATCTTCCCTTCCTGATCAAATTCCCTTTGCTAGTTTATTTACAATATAACTTTCCTGTCAAACATTTGATCCTATTATCTGGACTTATCATGATATTCCTGATAACATCAACTGGCTCCTTCTTGAGACAGTTTTCCAGAAGAATGAGTTTGCAACATGAAATAAAACGAACAAGCATTTGAATGTGGAAATTCAACTTTGCTATGTATTTAAATTTTATATAAAGCCAAAGAATTTGTTATTCTAGCATTGGCACAATGTTAGGACTCATCTTTGATTTGAGGGTATCTGAGACATCAGAAGAAGAGAGTAAGAACTACAGCTCTGTCATACCTTCTTTATGTAGGGCGCATATGTAATTGGACAAATGAACATACCCATAAACAGTGTTCATTTTTAATATTTTACCAAGAATTCTTCCGTGGGATCCAGAGACATTTCATAATGTTTTTAAGCAAAGTCTAGTCTGGCTTTTAATGCATTTTTTTTTTTACACAGTGGCCTGTGTTGCACACTGTAACAGAGTGATAGGTATGTACTGAATAGCAGATAACTGCCTGTGACTTGAGAGAACAGACATTCTCTCAGAATAGCAGAAGTGCAAACATCACTTTTTACATGGCGAGAAAAGGGAGTCAAAATATTCAGAATGAATACACAATCGGTCTTTTTTTTTCTACCAAAGAGCTAAAGTTTTGTCTCTTGGAGCAAACATGCTTTTGAAGAACATCCCACAGTTCCCAGACACAGCCAAACGCACTATGTGTCTGTGCGTGTACTTCTCCATTATGTGTCCACAGCTGGCCTTTTGTTCAGGCTCTCTGTGCTGTGCAGGAAGGTCTGGACAGCTGACACTTACCTAATCTACAGGGCTGCCTGAGGCAATCTCCTGTTGGCTGATGTCTTTCAACCACAAAAGACAAGAGGGCTTCTGACTTAAATAAAGAAAAGAAAAGGAAAATTCAGTTTTGTTTTTTTTTTAGCCGTCATGGACTGGCAGTCTGTAAAGGGTGAACCCTGCCTCTCGCCCTGTGACAGTTGTCTTAGGCTCATGCACTCTAAATGACTCCCAGGAGGATGAAGCAGGTATAGGAAATGGATAGATAAAAGGAATTTGAATCGTATAAGCAGACATGGTTCATGTTCTGGGACCAGCTCTCGCCCACGCTTGGTCAGGTTTCACATGTGTGGTCTCAGGATTGGCACATATTTGGACTCAATATTGGACCGTGTGAGCTGACCTGAATTTGGGCGATACACAAATCCAATTCAGATCTGGCACCTAGACTTGATCTACATCTTGTTGTACTTGTAATGAATATCAGCATTTACATGTCATCACTACTAAATGAATTAGTCCCAATATGGAGTGTGCCTCAGCACAGACAGAGGAATATGTAAATCATTCAAGGAGAAGGAGCATGTATGAGTGTGGGGGGAGGTAGATGGAGGGGTTATTTCACATGTCCACGATGTTGTGTACCATGCAGCTTCCACGGTGCCGTCAGGCCCCGATCACGCGCCGACTCCCCCTCCCATTGGTCGACGTATTAACACACCTTTGCGTCTTATTGGGCGCCGTGTTAGGCCGCGCCCATATTTTCCCCACACCGCATTTGAAACGTTGAATGGGAAACCGACTGAAGCCTAAACTTTTTATTCACTCCTTAAATGACCACTCGAAGACGAGAGGGTCCACTTAACAGTCAGTCTGGTTTCCCACAGGCTAACACAGCTGTAAGTAAATATTTGTTATTTTACCCGACGGCACACCTACTCTAAATTGAATGTATTTTCTTGTCTGGTAATGCTAAGTTGTGTGTGGACATGACGTTAAAATGTAATTATTTGATTTGATTTTCTTACGAATTATCAACGAATACCACTGGTGTTTGTTGGGTGGGGTGGGTGGTGGTTGGTGGTGTCTGCCTGCCCTGGTGGTCTGGTGTTGTGTGTCTCTTCTCGCGAGAAAGTAGGTGAAAGGGAAGCATGTTTAGAGCACCAGCTGATCATGCACAGTTCACATGCTGGCTCCCATGTTCTGCACATGGTGATGGGTTGCAAAGTCAATAAAATTAAAAAAAACAAAACAAACAAACAAACATGGCGTGCCATGTATGGATGTTTATCAGTTCAGGACAAGAAGATGCTAATCATAAGGAAATTTTAAGAGGAATGTAATGGAACGTGGGAAAGCAAACAGAATGAAATAATGCTCTTTATTGTCCTTACGCTTGTGTTTTTGCTCAATCAGAGCGGCAGTATGGAAGTTGAAGAGCACTGCACAAACATCCAGGTTGATTTCCAGCCAGGTTCTATCGGTGCAGGTGACTTGAGGGCTGTGGAGGCTCTGATGTCCATGACTAAGCATTGGAAGACAAGGAACTTAAGGCTAAGACCCCCAAGTCCCTCCTCAGACTGCTCAGAGGATGAATTTGTCCTCTCTGGTTCTGCAGTTCTTCAGGACTTTTCTCTTGTAAGCGAACCATTGTGCCAGCGTGGATGAATTTTTTACTGTAAATAAATCTTTTAGCTCTTGGCCAAAAATGTTTTCTTCCATAACCTGATTCATAGATTGTGTTGTGTATTATTTTCAGTTATCTATGCTCTTATACTTGGATTTCAACTTTGGACTTGTATTGACACCATTGTTCAACACTTATATTAGATATGTTATTCAAACATATGCAGTAGGATTGAAAACTTCACCACATAAGTCGTTGATCATTTACCTACTTCTCCTTTCCCAGTGCCTGACACCACCATACAGTCCACCTCTCTTTGAGGCCACCCATCCAGCCCCAGTGCTCAAACTACAACACCCCACAGAAGAGATTCCTCTGCACACTGTTTCTCCGAAGTTCCAGTGCACCAGTGTAATCCGCCACACTGCAGATGGCCTGCACAGTCCCTGTAAGGTTCAACAACTCTCACAGGAAGAAAGACTCAGTGGGGTTCATATGGAAGATTCTAAAATGCTTCTCAACTCTTACGATGGGCAGATTAGGAGAGACTCTGGGGAGAGGATTGCAACACAAAAAGCTTTCACTGATATACCACCTGATTTACAAGCAGAAGCTAGTCAGACCCAGATGAGTCAGTTGAACCCGGATGATAATTCAAACAAACCCCAGTCTGTTCCATCTGCTGTCTCTCCTGTTTCACACGCGCCTACCTGCAGCCGGATTGTTCCCATCTCTTCTCCGTCCCCCACTGTTTGGAAGAACCCTGTCACGACTTCTGAGAGTCAGCAGCAACACCAACTGCCTGTCTCATTAGAGATCCCCACCATGCATGTGCCATTAAATAAGCAGGAAAACCAAGAATATAAATTATCACAACCACAACCATCTTCTCCTGCACAGGTCTTCCTTGTAGGGGGAGAGGTGGCTAAAGGTCCTGTAATGCTGCTTGTCCCTCAAGCATCTGTTCCTAATCTCTATGTTCAGCAAACGCTGGCGACCCCTGGTGGCACCAAGTTTGTGGCCATCGCACCCGCTCCTGCTCATGCCCTGTCAGAGCAAAGAAGCACCCCAATGCAAGCTGAGGTGTCACGTGTACGCAGCCATGTTTGTCCGCATGAGGACTGCAGCAAGACCTACTTCAAGAGCTCCCATCTCAAGGCGCACATTAGGACACATACAGGTAAGAGATGATGGATTTGATGCGTAATTTAACAAATCAATCAGTCAGCCTCGTATGCTCAGTCCCCTTGAGAGTTCTGAAACTAAATTAAGTCACTTTATCCACCCATTTTGAATTATATTTTAAACCTACAATACTATCTATGTTCAAACAGGTGAGAAACCCTTCAAATGCAAGTGGGAGGGCTGCGAGAGGCAGTTTGCTCGCTCCGATGAGCTCTCACGGCACCGTCGAACCCATACAGGAGAGAAAAGGTTTGCCTGCCCCATGTGCCTCAGCCGCTTCATGCGCAGCGACCACTTGGCCAAACACGCCCGAAGACACCTTGCAGCAAGGAAGACACCCTACTGGGCGTTAGGGATCAGCCACCCTGGAGCTGCTTCCACAACACTCGGACTGTGCTCCACAAACTGTCTGTGAGATCAAACATGAAACAAGAACTTTTTTTGGGCTGAATTTGCACATGGGATCATCTATCCTATTATAGTTTATAAGCTGTCAGCTGGTAAGAGGGCAACTGTGCACCACTGCTGAATACCTGAAAGATGGGCTGCAGTTTACATCTGACCACTAACCACTGTTGTATTTGACCAAAGAATGTTTCGTTATAGACCCTGTGAGATTTATTTTTTATTATTTTAAAACTTTCTGCACCTTGCCATTCTTACTGAGATCACATTTTCTTTTGCAAACTTGAGTACACGGGATATATTATTGTGCAATAATTATTCAGGTGTTTGTCATGATTTTGTTCATGTGAAGTTGGATCCAACAATTTTTTTTATATATACATCTATGTATATAATTATCTATATAGAGATGTATATTTCACATTATTCTGCATTTCCTTAATGGTTTTGACTGTCGTACATTTAATTCAAGACAAATCCAACATCTAAGGTTTATTTTTCAAAATAAAATGTAAAAAAGTTATTCACACTCAAGTCAGTAAGGTGTTTATTACTCTCTACTTTGATAAGCACAGCTACAACTCAACAGCAGGCATGCGCCTGATAATTTATCATTCTGACACACCGACTGGGCAACAACTTCACAGATATGATGCACGTTATGCAAATATATTTTGCACGGTCACGAAGTCCTGTAATATTCCTTCAATATCATCAAATGTTGAAAAAATAATCAAACAATTATAAATATCAGCAGATATGGGAAAAGTTAACGTTCCTTGCAACACAAATGCCCTGCTTTTTTCTTTTTTTTTTTTTTTTAAATACAAGACACCATTCTATGTCATCTGACTCCTTATCCATCGACACTTCCCCTATTCTATCTGCAGCACATGCTGTCTGTAAATCCTGCTTTGCTATCTGTTGACGCAGCAGTTACCTGCTGGTCCTTTGCTTGTCTCGGCAGAAAGCTTTTCAGCACTTTATAGAATCACACAAACACCAGTTCACTGGTGAACACTGAACCTCAAGCTTTCAAGCCACGCCAGTGGCAGACTTGGCTATTCACCGACAACACTGGCTTTACTTACCACATGAAAAAAGATGAGTAAATTCACCTTTTTATACATAATGGTGTGCTGAGAAACACTAAGAGAACAGAATTTAAATGGAATAATGGAATCAAGCTCTTGTCGCAAAATAAACTATACAACCAATTAAAATCATAAATACACATCTTGTAGCAAAGCTCCGTAAAAGATATTTGAACTGTGTTTCTATTTAAAACACTGCCTCACTCAGTTATACATGTCTTGCTTTACAAGGCTAGTAACAGTAATGGAGATATAGATAATACATCTGTCACATATAATCATTTAAGGTTCTTTATATGCCTACTACAGCAGTGTGAACTGTAGTTCCATGGGATGCTAAAAGAAAAAACAAAGTATATCAGAATCTGTATTTTCTGGAGTCATCCATTTTGTTGCACATTCACATCTACTTTGGTTTTCCAGGTCTAATCACATGTTGTACATGGGAGTTTGTGAGAATAAAAGCTCCGCTCAATCTGCTCCACATAATATATCAAAATACTATCTGCACAACCGGCTGAGGTCATCCCTGTGAAATGTAAAGCAAACGATGCTAGCAGCATAAACCAATACGAGAAGCTAAAATTCTTTCCGGTCAGATGATTGCTAAGCTGGGACAGACAGCGCAGCCTCTGTTTGGCAGGAATTGAGAAAATAAGGGACCAGTGAGAAGCTCTTCAGCGTAGTCTCATGGGTGACACCAGTGTCCTGCATCTCAAACCTGAAGCAGGAACAAAACAGAGTCAAGCAAAAAAGATTTCTATAATAAGAGATTTGTTCCAAATGATACACAACATACTGAGATACTTGCCAGTCTCTAGAGGAGAGGATGTAATAGACGTGGGGTGGCGGTGAGTCGGTGGAGGTGAACGGTGACTGACTCAGATTGTAGGCCCCGGCATGTTTGAACACAAGCCAGTCTCCTATATTGAGCTCAGATAACAGACAGTGCTCGACAACCTGGTCCAGGTCGTCCCCAGAGGGGCCCCACAGGCTGCTGCTAAACACCGGAGCCTCCGCGGACGTGTTCTGCTTATGGGGCATCGAAATGAGTGTTTAGTCATTGCTAATTGGACTGTTTTGTCAGCATAAATTAGATCTGTTTCCAGATATTGAAAAGAAAGAAAAGCGTAGCTTTGGCCACCTCTTTGTGCCCAGAGAACCTTTCAGACTCACCTTGTGAACAGAGGGAGCAGCAATCAGTGTTTCAGAGAGTTTGCTGGAAAACGATCCATACACTCCCTCATTCATGTAGTACTGGAATTCTGGCTCCTCATTGGGAGACAGCTCATCTGTTCAGAAATGTGGCAGACAGAAATCAATTTTACAATGTAACATTTGCACATTTTTGTACTTGGAAAAAGCTGTTAGCCTCACATTACATCATCTATGTGTAATACACAGTTGCATTATAAATTCCTCTCTTTACATTTTTCCACATGGTCCTACAGTATGTTGTGTGAAACTGCTGATTGCTTCTAAATATGCAGTGTCAAGAAAGCTTTAGAGTTTTGCTACCTCTGGAATGTAAAAGTTTTACATCACATGGTAAATACATCTAAACATCTTTATCAAAATATTCGCTAGGTATCATGCCACTGACCGTGTTCCTGGTCCTTGCGATCACGGGCCACCACCTCCTTAGAGATGATGTTGACAGCCAGGGTGAAAGCAGACGACACAAAGAAGCTGCCAGGCTCAGCAATGATGGAAACTCCGCACGAAGAAGGGAAGTACATGTCCACCACAGACATGACTGTATTATTAATCTGAAAAACAGGTGACAAGGCTTTTTACAAGTTGCATCGAAATGTTGCTTAGTGTAAAACTGGACCCCTCCTTTGGAGGACTAATACTGATTACAGTTTAAACATATATGACGAAGCATTCTTAATAATGGATCCTCAAAGACTGATACTGACCAGTTCCAGTTGGGTCTCAGAGCCACTGAATCCACCTCCAATGTCCAAAATGTTCATGTTGAAGCCAATTTCCTCCTGCAGAAGACAAAGAAAAAAGTATAAGCTAGGTACTGCAGGTAGATGTATAGAAATATTGGTGATTATGACAGAAATAAATCTAAATATTAGTTACAGAAGTGAGGTAATTACAGAAAAACAAAATACAACAGCATTACTTACTCCCATATCAAAGACACAACGGGCATCAGAAACGGCGTGAACATACACCTGGTCATCCTCGCAAGAGCTAGAAATGTGACACCTGTGGGGGAAAACAGTTACTGCTCACACTGATTGCCTCATAATGAATCGGATTTAGATCTGTTACAGATGGGCAACAAAATGTGCTTGAGATCGATGTGCCGGTCTTGTAATGCACAACCAGCAGTTGCTGGTTTTTCTGCAGGCCTTACCTGACCCCAACAACCTGCACACCGAGCTCTTTTGCACTCTCTAGGAGATGCCTGCAGTCCTTGAGAGAGCAGCCAAATGTCATGCTCATCTCTTCACCTGGGTTAGATGCCTCTGTTGACACCTGTAGCAGCAGCCTGAATTAACACACAAACAAAAGTAGCTGGTTATTGTTTGGTTAAGAAAAAAAAAATCCTAGTGTTAATGGATCAGGGTCGAGTCGTAAAGCTTGTTTCTTCTCCCCCGTTTCCTTCTGGGCCTGAATTGGGCCCTTTCAGGTAGTGACGCTCCGATCGATCGGCTGCCGATCATGATCGGCCGATCAAGCCTGATCGGCGATCGGAAAAATATGCCGATCAAAAAACCGATCACGTGACATAAATTACTAGCGACCACTTTCTAATGTGGTACGTGACGTGTGTACAGAACCGAACAGGCAAAACCTCTACAGTGCATCTCGACAACATGACCTCTCCTGTCTGGAATTTCTTCAGTGTGTCAGAAAGATGTGAAACTTACTGCGGTCACGCTATCTGCGCTTCGGAGAGGCACGGTCGCGCTATCTACACTTGAAAATCGAGTGCCCGTTTACATCGCGTCGTACGGTAAAGCGTGTGAGCGGATTTATGGTGCATTCAAGTGCACCCTGTAAACTCAGAAATCTATATCGAAGTTGATTTTTCATTTGTTGGAATACATACACCTGTCATTACTTGGTTGTTTTTTTTTACTACATTCTTTTTAATGATTAAAACAAAATGATAGAACAAAATTATTGAAGCATATTCAGCATCAAAATCATTTCTACATAGTCAGATTTGAAAACTTCATTTAGAACCAAATCAAAATGTTCTCTGCCGACTCCACCAGATTCTTGTTCTACATGTCCCCAGCTACCTCTGTGGTGATTTTCAAGTCATTCCACTGCATCATTGTTTAATAATCTGATGTTGAAATCATACCCAATGGATGATGTACATGGGCAGATTAAAAAAAAAAATTGTTTTCTGCAAACTCCACCAGATTCTTGTTCTACATGTCCCCAGCTACCTCTGGCGGTTTAATTTCTATAAATGGTGCACTCTCTGCTAGATGAAAGGCATGGAAATGTCCGATTCCTTCCGTGATCGGCAGTGATCGGCAGTGATCGGCAATCGGGCAGATCATGTTTTTGGTGATCGGTCCAAAAAACTGCTTCACTACTTTCAGGGCAGGCAAAGCGGCAGAAATACAGCCACCCTTAATAGTTAGGATACAACAGATTATCAGGGTATCCAAAAGACCACTAACAAGTTACAATCCTTCCCAATACAGGTGACTCTCCTGAGGTTTAAGATAAGTTTGTGTTGTAATATGGGGGAAACTGTTTTGAGCCCTCTGTTCATAGGAACCCAAGAATGATCAGAGCCTGTCCCTTCAGGGTGTTAGGGAAAACGTTAAAAACACACAAGACCACATGGAGTTACTGGGTGTCATGAATCCTCTGAGAAAGAGCCTCTGACGTAGGTTCTGTTTACATTAATTCATTTCACCATTTCTTCGTGTCGGCGTCTTGCAAACTATTTACATTTACACACAAAGTTGCTGTCCTCTCAATAAAAGCCTAACTGTTTACTCTGAAACGGGGATCGGCTGATTCGCTAGTCACATGACTAATCAGCCATCACATCACATGATCGCCCTTGCTTTATTATTTATTATGCTTTATTATTTATTCTTCGCCGACAACAACTTGGTCCACGAAATTGTCCCACCATGCGCTGCTTCTTCCCGGTCTAACTCAAAAGCAGCGCTCCATGTACGGCTTGCGTTGCTGCAGTGGCTGGGTTCTCATCATAAAAGCTTGTTGAATCTGGCGCCTCCTTGCCACCTATTGTTGTGCACAGCGTACTACCAGCAGTAGGACATGGAGCAGGCTCCCATGCTGATCGTGGTTGTCCATGATTTCCATATTCTTCTCGATGACACGAATAGAAAGGAAGTGTGTAACTGAAGTGAAGCACGCCTGTTTGTTTTTAGTTTCCCAGCACTCAAGTCACATGACCAACGATACCAGCCTAGCGAATCAGGGAGGAGTACGTCCGCAGTAGCTAGAGCTCAGCACTGCGGATCCTCGTTTCTCACCGTTTACAACTGCTAAAATCAGCATCGTATGCGAATCCTTACGTGGGCTCCGGCGTCTTTGAATCTTTCCACCTATGAAGTCGTATTCCAGTATTTTAATGTAAATGGACAGTGCATCCGCGATAGAAACGATATAGAAACAGATTAGTATAAATTTCCTCTTAGTTAGTGCTGCATCTTAGAAAGCATCCCCTATAACTAATCCTAAAGCAGGATAAAATAGGTTAGCAGTATACCAAAGTGTAGGACAGGCAGATTAAGTAACACATTCCTTCTCTTGCTCTTGTGAGTGCCTCGTGAAAAAGACTAATTGTCGGGGAACAGTGTAAGATATAGTACCATCCCACCAATCCATCACTGTGCGTCAGCAGAGAGAACAAAGTGACTCACAACACAGGGCACAGATAAAGGAGCCAGCTCGAGTCGATCACTCCCACAGCTCCAGACTAATGTCCTTTCTCAGACTTAACCAACATGGATTCAGAAAAGAACAGAACCGTGACAGGAGGACCAGGCCTGCAGCCAGGCCTTAAGCCTCCCCTTAGGTTGTAGACCTCATCCTGGCTTACCACATGAGTTACATAATAAAGGCAGCACACTGAGGAAAAGCAATTTCACAACCAGGGCTCAATAGTTTTGTTTTAATTTGACGCAAGTACTTTTTGATAACAATTTGAAATAAGTAAGGAAAAAAAAAAAGGTCAGTAGTGAGTGAAGACTAATGGTGTCAACAAGGTTGAAATGCTAGCTTTCAAGTCACTGGATCACTGGCACATGAGCAATTAATCATCAAGCACTTACTTGGCATTGGGGTGGCAGCGAGAAATCTTGCGGAGTTCTGCTTCGTTATCACACACCAGGAGGTCAATGCCGTTCTTAGCAGCGTATTTTATCTGGGAGACCTGTTTGCAAACGCCGCTGTAGATGATGTCTTCAGGGGGAATACCATGGCTCTGCACCAGCTCAAGTTCAGACTAAAATACAAAGAAACAAAAATCCTAATCTGTTAAAAAGAGTTATGTGAACTAGTGAACGGACATTCAACCCTTGTTTGGGTTGGTAAAAGGGGTGGTATAGGGCTGGAAAATTTAGGTGGTTAACATCTCTAAATAATACACAAAGCAATCTTCTGCAGACCATACAGGACTTAACAATGTACACAGTAATGTTTCCAAACTAACTGACAGCAGTGCTCCAAAATGCTGGGAAAGGTTACCCTGTTGCTGCATGTGAATCCAGAGCCGAGGGCTGCAAGAACTTCAATCACAGCTGGACTGCTGTTGCATCTCACAGCATAGTAGGGTCGAATTTGAGCCATGTGAGTTCGCCAGCGAACATGCTGCCTCATTATGACTCCCAGGTCTGCTACAAAGAATGCATTTTTCTCAGACTGGGATAGGAAGACACATACATGTGGGTGAGTAAAAAAACAAACAAAAAAAAACCACACACTTTAACCAGTCTTCCATAATGTCACATATCTTCAAAAAATGTGTGTGCATGTTACCAAACAATATGCAGCAAACAAGGCAATATAATACAATGACTGGTTCTGAAAGTACAGGTTTTTAGGAACGTTTGTGATGTTATAAAAAGCCCTTACAAGTGTTTGTTCATCAATGTGACTGTCAATCACGTCACAGAGGCCTGTGCCTCCTTCCAGAAGGCCAACAGAGTACTGCGGTTCATCAGCGATTCCTTTCATCCTCTCAACCGTTTTCTTGAAATCCGACAGGCATAAAGAATGTGGCTAGTCCAAAGTTGTCTTGCTCGCTCCCCCTCGAGCCCCTGGGGTCCTAGATTTATGCAACAAACTGCAAATAAAAAAAAAAGTTATCACAAATGGATAATGCACAATCCGTGGTCATGTCAAGCTCCTTTTAGTTCAGTTTGCTGGAACTAAAACCTCTCGGAGATGCACAAAGTCATTTCCAGTCTGCATCCAATCAGGACAGGGAGTAGTTTCCACATTACAGGGTGGGTTTGTAGAAGAGGCCTATTCTTCTAAAAAAAAAAAAAAAAACACTACAAAAACAGAGTCTGGGGCACAGGGTTCATTTACTTTACCATCAATTACTCCCAACAATCACCATTAATTCCTGAGCTGGTGACCCGTAAATGTGCTTTTGAATGGCATTAACTAAGAAACAATACTGGTGGGGCCCGTGTCAAACATTTACCTTCTCTGATGTAACACAACATCAGAGAGTCCAGTCTGAACTGGACCAGATGTAAAATAACGGTGGTTTTGGAATGTGACACTGGGGAACAACTGATGTGCCTGAAATACCACAGTTTTTTTTTTTTTTTTTTTTTAAATAAAAGAGTGGCAAGGCTACAAGATACAAACAAATGAATCAACAGAAAGTGAAAGGCAAGTTTGCCATTTTTCATTTTGAAAGATACCAAATCACTGCAATCATGAAAACTCCACCACTGAAACACTGGTTAAATAAACACAGAAAGATGACTGAGGACTTTAAAAATCAACCAAGACTTAGGTAACTAAGAAAATGCTTAACTGTGCCACCCGTACTGAAATAAGTGAGGATGTTTCTAGGGGGTATTTGTAGGGTTAATGATCTGTATGTACTGCAGCAGTCAACTCACAGAAAATTAATATTATACATATTTGATGGGTTCATACCTACAACCAACTTATTTTCTCTTCTACTGCAGTTAAATCTAATCAGGAGAAAAACTACTGCAGATAAAAGCAGACCAGAATAGCATCCTGTTTTTTCAAAGTGCTGACAAAAGATCTGAAACAATCAAAATTAAAAATAGACAGTTTATTATTCATCTGGGACATGCTGCTTGTTAATTCACTCCCTTTCCCTTCTGTCAAGAGCTTCCGTGGCGCAGTTTTTGTGGGAGTGACTTTAAAAGCAATGATATCATCCAATTTTAATACAAAGTGTACACTAATGTGAATACAAACATGTTTATATTTACCAATGTCTCTGCTATGAGAGTATGAGGGCTCTACTCACAAAGCAGATGCATAAATTCTGCAATTTACAGTTAATTCACCCACATGGATGAGTCCTGGGATGAACCAGTCCACTATCAGCTAGGGTCCCAAGGTGGCTCTGCGTTGAAGTCAAATGGCTCTCTGTAAAGAGCTGCCCCTAGATCCTCTGGGTAGTTGCTGTACACCTGCAAAAAGGCAGATGAGGACAGGACACAAATGAAAACCGTCCCTGACTGGAAAAAGAAGAACTGATTTCCCTTGCATGTGTTTCTGAGACGGAGGAAATTAGAGCTGCACACACGTAGAACAAGTGACATTTTATGTTGTTGCCTTTGAATAACATGATTTCTGTGTAAGCGGTTAATGTAAGTCAATCACGTATTGAATGCAATGTATTGTCTGCTACGAATTCAAAGCTTCATATAATATACAGCATCAATTCGTTTATAATTACGCTGTTACATAGTTTGTTATTCCAGTCTCTTCCATCGCTTCTATATCAGTCACGTTAGCGTAAAGCTAACTATGTAGAAGCGTACACTGTGACTACTGTCTCGCAAACACACCTTCTATTATCTTGAGTATCAATATCACTGACAGTTACGTTAGGTTTGAGGTGTTTACATGACTAGCGTTAGTATCCTGTAAGCAATATCACGCCAGGTTACCCGTTAAGTTAGCTAAAAATGTGCTAAGGCTAACAGGGAGCTAACGTGTTAGCAAACGTTACTTACGTTGGCTGAAGACCCAAACGAGGGGACAGAACGCTTTTTCTTTTTAGGCGGAATTTTTAAAGAGTAGTGGGGTAACCAAGAGAGAAAAATACAACTGCCATAGACTATATTAAGTTATTGTCGTTTTGGGGTTGGGCACTGATTATTTGTTGCGACCGAGCAGAGGACGACGGCGGAAAAGCGGTGAAAGACTGACACACACAGTAACATTAAGTGCAACAAAATTAATGAATATCCGGTTCAAATATCAAAATAAAGTTGATATTAATCAAAATATCGAAAGTTTTTTTTATGTGCGCACGGGTTTGCAAAGCATTACCTGTTATATCAATATGATAACATACGTTTTCACTGAACCTTCTTCAATCTTTAAATTGATATGCATACTGCAAATTACATGAACAAATATTTCCGGTCCTGTCCTGATTTACTTCAGTTTGTGAAGCTTGACTCATTTAGGTGGGATAGCTGAGCTGTCAAATCCAGATGAAAAATATGCAAAAATGGGGAGCATTTACTCGCAAATCATAAATTGTTATAATATAAAATAATAAAATAATAATGATGATAATGATAGCCATAACATGCTTATTACGCTGAATTATTTCCCATGAAAAAAAAACTGTACAAAAGGTCAAACCTTATTTACAAGTTGTATCTATAAAATCTACTATAACTTGTCCTGTCTGCTAAGCATTGTATAATTTCAAGAATTACCTGTGTTACGTCTTCATTGCATTTCCCATGGCTCAGAGATAAGGACAAAATGATGTCCAGTAAAGTTGACAGAATATTCCTTTTTTTTTCATACAATCAGTGGATGCACAAAATCCCATGATCGATTACTAGCCAAATGCATGTATATTCCCTTCGAGTTCAAGCTCATACTGACTTTTCTGTCCCTAAGCCTGTGTTGTTGTGACTTTCAGAAGTTGCCACTGCCTCTTTTTTTTTCTCTCCAAGGAGATACATTTGCATGTCTCCCTCCTCAACAATGGAGGAGGAGGGTGCCAAGCAAAGCTCAGCCACTGTTAGTTAAACAGAGAAGAAATGTTTTCTCTTGGTCTGGTTTGTCTTCATAGCAATAGTCATATTATTCCTACTATTAAGTACAGTTTACATGGTTTGGGAAAAGAAGTGTTGTACCACTCATCGTCACGATTAGAGAGCGTTTAGGAGTGCTGGCCATTTACAAGAAAATCAGTTTACTTGTGGGTATAGAAGTGTGTATCATTCATACAAGTGTGTTGTTATTGTTTGAATTGTAATGACCCAATACTATCTGCCTCCCACAGTCAAAGTCCATTTTGTCTGTGTAATGTTTGGCTACTTAATGTCCTCTTAACTTAGTGTTTCTTAGTATGGGAACACACAGTACTAACAAACCAACAAAAAAAAATGTACCCGTTGTAAGGGTACGCATACAAGCAGTTATGTTTTCACAGCCCACAATAAAACTTTCTAGGATCCAGTAAACAGCACCCGAGCACACACAGAAACCGTAATCCGACATGGAAATCCTGTATTATCCAAAAACAACAATATCCCTTTGCCAGACTGTTTGATCCGCATTATTCTATGGATTACTTAGCAGTTCATGTTGTATTGTTTTTATTATCATTATATTTTTTCCAAATAACTGTGAAAATCTTCAGATGGTTACATGAGCTCCTTGGGGGGAAAAAATAAACAATAGCAGCATTTGTTTCACTTATAAAACTGTTGCTGAGAGTCTATTGTGAAGGCTGGAGAGGCAACGTCCTTTCTTGGGACTGCAGCACAAAAAGCTGTTCCGTGTTTTGTGCCTGTTTTCTTCTACACTAAATGAAACTATGTATATATAAGGCTAATCACACATAGCATCTAGAGTGGCTTCCAGTAAAGCACAGTGTTTGATTTCCATTGTTTGGATCATAATAGGCATGGCGGTCGTCGGTTATGCGACAGAGGGACATGCGTACCACCCACTGTGAGGGCAAATACTCCAGTGGCTGCATTGTGCAGCAGGAATTCTTATTTGCAAACATTGCAAACAGATTACATCAGTGCACTGAATTAGATGGAGCAAAAGTCAACCCTGGCTGACCAAGACCCTCCAACTAGACAGGAAAAAACAACTTATTCCAACTAATTGAATGGATAAAACATGAAAAATAATGAAACACTTCTTACACGGTTGAATGCCTATATTCAGGTATTATGTTCTGTTTGTGGATATAGATCAATATTTGCAAGAATCTATCATATGTCAGAGAGACAAATAATTTCATAACAAGCCATGACACCATTATGCAAACATGAGTTACAGCATAAACCCTAAATAAACAAGTCAATGGGTTATGGTGTTGTTAAGTCAC
This sequence comes from Odontesthes bonariensis, assembly GCF_027942865.1. Taxonomy (NCBI): domain Eukaryota; kingdom Metazoa; phylum Chordata; class Actinopteri; order Atheriniformes; family Atherinopsidae; genus Odontesthes; species Odontesthes bonariensis. The sequence goes on from NC_134510.1 coordinate 9,168,699, forward strand.
TCAGTGGAAGTTTCTCTTATTGCCAGAGAATGTTGCTCAGTAAAAAGGAACTCCAAACAAACTTGTCCTCATGCTGATCTGAATGTTAAGCAGGGAACTAAAAAGGCAACTGGCTCCGGAGGCAACGTTCCAATAAAACTAAATTATAACTGCAGCCTATTTAGAGGACCTGAAAGAAGAATCTAAATAATGAATGATAGATATCTGTCAACTTTTTTGTGCACCCCAAAAATGATCCGGAAAATGCCTCTTCCCTTTTTCTTCGTCTTCAATATGTCACCAAAAAGGAACAATCCTTATCTTTGTGCTCTCCGTGACATGTCATTTATAACAATGGTATCAAAGAGGTGGAGGGATACAGCAAGATATACCCTGACGGTCAAACAATGACACAGTCTAACAAATGATGCACAGTCGACCCTATTTCCTTTTTCCCCAAGATGGATTGGACAATATATTAGTTATATCATCAAATAACTCTGTCGGTGCATAAGATTAGGATGAGCACAGTAAACTGGGAAATAAAACCTCATATCGTTCCCATGGATTAAAATTGATGCATTCTTTGTTTTTTTTAATTTTTGTTTTTTACAAATTTAAAGATATTAACTTGAAAATGCCTTCAGTTTTGTGTTGCAATAGCTTCGGCACCGCATTAGATGTGTCCATATTTGAACACTTATGAGTACTGCCAGTGTGTATGTGGGCGTATCAACGGGTCACCGTGGTCAAGTTAGTCTAAACAGGTGAAGTGCAGTGAGACGGTGTATACAAAGCATTTGGGGTGACCTTTTTTTGCGTTCCTGGAACGCACGAGTGATTCAACCACACACTTGTGCGTTACTTCACTGTGTTTTTTTTTATATTAACAGTGCAACAGAAAAACATTAATATTATTATTATCATTATCATTACAAGTATACAAGTCTGTGAGAGCCCGTGTAAGCTTGCTGTGTTGATGAGATGGTGTAAATCATCTGTCTGTTCAGAGTTCTTTATTGCAGAGAGAGCACACATGTCTCTCTTATTAAATCTGAACAGATCACACACCAGATTCTTTATTAGCCATTCTTTCATTAGCCTGCCTTCTGCACACTGCCCGACTGTGGCATGCGTGTCCTGATAACATCTCAGCAGACTGGCCTATTGCCAGCCACGGGCAAACTCAACCCTACCGTTTGAAGTCGAGGGTTGGCTCCAGACAGACCAAGCATTGTGTCCCAAACAATGAACCCCAGACCCACTGAACTATAAACATGTCCTTTTGGGGGCGTTTTCCTCAGTTTCTATGCAGGAGACACCCAGAGTCAGGAAACCTGACCCGACTTTTCTAAATTTAGTAACTCTAAAGCCTCGAATGCTGCTGAATTGGCACCCATCATCGTCTGTCTTATTCTGTAATAAGGTAATTAAAGATTTGGAATGTTGACCAAGGCTCAAGTCTGGGGTGGAGGTCTTGAAATTTCGGAAATTTGTCACGACAAAAAATGACCAAAAAGTTTCCTCACCAAAATTAACTTGTGATCAATTTACTGTGGCATGTAAATGTCAGCTCCTTTATTTAAAATAAAGTCATTATTCATGTATATTTCCCCTTATGTAACACAGTCTTGATATGGTGACAGACAGTTTAACGAATGGACCCACCGGTCACCTGCCCAAGAGGTCAAGGAATCAGTGGGGCACTTGATCTTAATTCATTTAATTGTGACACAAGGTTATATCAGACAAAGAAGATTATAAAGTTATGCAAAGCAACATTTTTAAACAAAATTACTAAATCTGAATAGAGGCAACAACGAAAAATCCACCAATGGAGACACAAGACAAATATAATGATGCAAAATAACCAACTGAAAGGTAGGGTGACCAAACACATGTAATGAACAATAAGACACAATATAAAACAGAAAAAGTGACACAAACATTGATAAACACATGCAAAACTACCGTAATAAGACAAACTGTCTGCAAATAGATGCAAAATGATCGAAATGACACGCATCCATTTATGTGCACGCACATAAACACACAGAAAAGACAAAAAATAGACATATAAAGAGAAGCAAGATGATGCAAAGTCTATACAAATGGATTCTGGATGGCTTGTGTTCCTCTCTGTTGGGGTGTCCTGGTCACCTGCAAGGCAAGTAGGGGTCCTCATTCATGCCTGTGCCAAACCTGTTGTTTCATTACCTGCCATGAACATGGGGCTTAGTATCTAGACCAGTATGGTTGAACCACAGAGTTGCTTAATGGCTGAGATCCTTCATTACATAGATTTTTTGAGGATGCGCATCTACCCTAATGGTGTGTCTTTCAACAGAATACTGACTGGATTAAAATCTGATGCTGTAATTTCATCTACACTGCGGTACCACCATGTCGCCAGCTGAGGTCACTGCTGAGTTATCTCAGTCTGTGAGAGGCCTTCCGGTTCCTCAATCGGATCAGCTGACTCTGATGCTGCTGTCAGGAGACCTCACGATCTACACTGAATGGCAACTATGAAAATTAACAAGCCATAGGAACACTACAAGTATCTTTATTTTCACAATAAACGGACTCACCTTTAACACACGGGTGAGTGAAACTGTTGACCAGTATAATTTACCACACCTATGTTATTGTTGTTGTTTTTGTTGTTAGCAAAGTGAGCTAAGTGGCTAACAGTAGCTAATCCCTGCTGGATGCTGCTTGACCTTAATCATCTTTTTTTGCCAGCCACCGTTCGTGTATTTAACTGGTTAATTATTATTTGTAGCCATGGTTGGTAGTCAGGGAGTGGAAATATGCAGTGAGTGAAACAGTAACGCTTGGCTGTTATAGACATTGACTTTGAAAGAGCTCCTGTTACTACTGTAGCATCATTTCACTAGCCTGCCTATTGGTAAACAAGAGTCAGGACACTTGCCGCAGCACCAGCAAGGGCTAATATCTAACTACAAACATATATATATATATATATATATAAAACAAAGCCCTTCAACTGCATTGTCTCTATGAGTAGCTCTTATTTGACATGAGAATTATTCTTGTTATGAAATGTTGAGCTTATTATTAAGGCACAATACATAGTGATATTAGTACAGCTTTCCTCTCAGTTGTTTTTCTAGCTTCACCAGTGCTGTAAACATGACGGAGTTTTGGTTGATTTCTGCTCCGGGAGAGAAGACCTGTCAGCAAACGTGGGATAAAATGATGGCAGCCACAATGCACACCAACAACCTGTCCACCAACCACAAGTTCAGCATCCCAGACCTCAAGGTTTGTATGGATCCTGCTTGAGTTCATGCAATGTTTTTTTTTTTTTCTCCCACGCTCTAATGCAGAGCCAATAGATGAATCTACTAATAAATAATTATAGTGGTATGATTTTCTTTCATGCACACATCAGAATTATTTTACCCTGTTTCAAGAGCAGCGTCATGTGCTGTATTAGGTCAATCTGAATCCACTCACCTTGTGTATCCACTGTCAAGAATAAGCTGGTTGTCTGGTTGGAAAGCAGACTTGACACAGATTGCTTGCCTGCATGTTGAAAGGATGTTTAGGTGAAGTTTTCATCCACAGTGCAGTTCAACTCGACTGGTTCGGTTCCTCTTTGTGCTGAAGGTGAAGTAACCCTGCTGACCTTGCTTCCGCATGAGGCCGTCATGTCCTCCCAAAACAGTTAGCGATGCATGAGCAGCTCTGGACAAAGAGGCGCCAAACTAAGCACATAGAGGCCCCTGGGTGTAACTTTAGGCTAGTTGAACCACAGATGACACTGTTCAAACAAAGTCCCGCTCAACCCACTTGAAAACGACCCAAATACCCAGGACTAAGCAGTCACACGTCTGATGTCTCTTTGTTTGTTTTTATGTCCAAAACAGGTTGGAACTCTTGATGTCTTGGTTGGACTGTCTGATGAATTGGCCAAATTAGATTCCTTTGTGGAAAGGTATGCACCTTGCTGTACTCTTCCTTTATACACAGTATTCCATACAGCTGTTATTATTTACATCTGAAAGATAAACTAGTAAACACTCCTGACCCTCTGATGTAGCCGGCTAGCCATTCTCTAATCCCCTCCCTGACCTTGTAACAGTGAGGAATTTCGCACGGACCTGAGGATAGCGAGCCTCGCAGTCTAAACTTGGCAATTTACAGTTGGGTGACACATCAGCAGCTCTTTCTGTAGTCATATTTATGCCATATGACTTATGTGCCATCACCATAGTCCTTTGGAAAAATTGACATCCAAAACTCACACACAGCCATTACTGCCTGAGCTAAGCTTTGCTTCCTTTGTGGATGTTTCCAAGAAAGACCAACTTGGCAACATGGTTTTGCTTGTTTGACTACAGTCTGCCGTTAATCTAGTTCCCTTTTGAAGTTTCTATTCAACATATCTGAAAAGTGAAGAAGAAGAAGAAGAAGAAAAAAAAACAACTTCGAATCGGGAGTTATGGCAAACATTTACATGCGCATTCTTTTTTTAATTTAAGGATTAAAAGCATTTGTGCTCTCTTATGAAGCTTTTAGCCTTTAAATGGGACTTGGCTCCAGTTTTCATGGCCACTTTGATCTTTTATTGCATAGTGTTGTTGAAAATCTTGACCTCTGAAAGTTGGCCCTATTATGAATAAGCTTGTCAAGAGACGACCTTAACAGGAATATGTGAGACTTTTTGATGTGTCCGTCTGTTTGTGTTATATTTAGAGCGATGAGGCTGTAGTGGTCAAGTGTGCTGGCAGAAAGTGTGCTATACAGTGGCTTTGTGCTTGCAGTTTGTGTTTGCACGGCATGTTTTGATGTCTCCTGGGTGTTCACAGTGTGGTGAAGAAGGTGGCTCAGTACATGGCCGATGTGCTGGAGGACAGTCGAGATAAAGTGCAGGAGAACCTGCTGGCCAACGGAGGTACAATGATGTCTTTAATACTCAGTGGCCTCATTCTGTCAGTAAGGACGTAGCTGTGATAATTATTTCAAAGCTAAAGTAACATTTAATGGGTTTTTTTTATGCACATCTGAAATCACTGTGATAAAAGTGTAGCTTTTTCCCATTTTTTTGTCTCGCCCTTATCTGATCTTTTGATGTCTATTTTTCAGTTGATCTTGTCACCTACATCACAAGATTTCAGTGGGACATGGCAAAATATCCGATAAAACAGTCACTTAAAAACATCTCTGAAATCATCTCAAAGGTAGGTCTCTCAGTTTAATGAGAAAACAAACAATGATTTTAGGTTTGTCTGTGTTTGTGGATATTATTCTCAATGTGTTAATTGTTTCCACCCTGATCAGAGGTATTTGGAGTTGCCATTACTCTCGCGCGTATGCTTCACATCCATACAGTCACGTTACTCCTAATTGTTTTTATGTAATGTATCCTGTTTTCTTTCCCAGTTAAAAAAAGAATTAAAAAATCAGTTTCGTTTTTATGTTTTTGCAGCAAGTAACTCAGATTGACAATGACTTGAAGGCAAGAGCATCAGCTTATAACAACCTGAAGGGAAACCTGCAGAACTTGGAAAGGAAGAATGCGTAAGTCTAATACAACATTTCTGTACTGTGATAGAACCTTGGAGGATCACAGACTCTCTCTATGATTTCGTTAGCATAGCCTGAAGAGTCTATTCTTCAAACTCTGGGAAACTTCCTCTTTCTCCGGGTCTTTGTCATTGTAATGTTCTAATATGCCACCAGGGGGAGCCTGCTGACCAGGAGTCTGGCTGACATTGTCAAGAAGGAAGATTTTGTACTTGATTCAGAGTACCTCATCACTCTGCTCATAGTTGTACCAAAGTGAGTGTAAATGATCCAATCAGTCCCAACAAGCATTTCTGCAGTGAATCAACGGGTTGACTTAGAAAATAAGATTTGGGTACCGTATGATGTACTATTATGCTCTTACAGGACAGCATATACTGACTGGCAGAAAACATATGAAACACTTGCTGAGATGGTGGTGCCTCGATCGACAAAGTAAGTCATGTCTACATAACAGAAAAAAAAAACATTATGAGTATTTATAACCCAACTATACCAAAAAGATCATTTAGAATTTGTCTTACTGATGTCATCACAACACTTAAACTTAGAAGTATCCAACTTTTCTCCCAGTCTGCTGTTTGAAGACCACGACAGTGGGCTGTTCAGTGCCACTCTGTTCAGGAAAGCCATTGACGACTTCAAACACAAAGCTAGAGAGAACAAGTAAGAGTTTTTATTCTGTGTCATGACTTTGTGTCGTCATTCAACACTGTGTGAGTCACACAAACTTTGAGAAGCACCTCCGTGAGAAAATCTCAGCAGCGAGTCTGTTGAATGAATATAAATAGCCTAGACAAGTAAGTATATATCACAAGTAAGTGCAACTGGCTGTCCAAAGCAATGCTGCATTCTCACATCTGACCATCTGACATTTTCATGTGTAAATAATACGAAGATACAAAGAATATGTCATCAAATCAAGCTGTTTTTTGTTTTTATCGTTGTAGGTTCACAGTGAGAGACTTTCAGTACAATGAAGAGGAGATGAAGGCTGACAAGGAGGAGATGACGCGGCTCTCCACAGATAAGAAGAAGCAGTTTGTAAGTGAAGGAATGCTGTAGAAATGGATCAAATAGATTCAGTCGGTCATAATTTAAACTCTACTCAGAAAGACTGAAAGCAGTAATCTTTGTTTTTTTTAAATGTCCATTGTTAGATTTTAGATGATAAAGCACCCTTTAAACACTTCCATAATTAGGAGTTGCAAAACAGCATCTGACATTTCATGTCAACAAAAATATAGAATAATATTTAGTAAACTACTGTTAAATGAATTCAGCACCTGTTCCCAGTGGGCAGCTTGATGAGAAATGATTTCCCCCAGAAAATAACGAGTTCCACCCTGAAGCTGTTTAAAAAGTACGTGCTGGATGGCTAGCAGCGGTCAGAAAATGCTGACCTCACTAAAGTTTTTCCACTTATCAGTTGTGTTGCATAAAATGTAGTTGCTGAAAGAGCCTCAAATGGATAGTTACTCTGCCTCCTGTCTGCAGGGTCCACTGGTCCGATGGCTGAAAGTGAACTTCAGTGAAGCCTTTATTGCATGGATTCACATTAAAGCACTAAGGGTCTTTGTGGAATCTGTTCTGAGGTACTGATTACACAATGCGGTCCCGCCACCCATGCCTGTATATAACAATATATGAGATGAAGCATTACTATTTCACACTGCTTGTGTAATTTTCAGCGACAGTAGTTATGTAAGCAGCATTATGTAGTCTCAGCAGGGCAAACAATGTTGATGTCATGATGTGTTCTTACAGATATGGGCTGCCGGTGAACTTTCAGGCGATGCTCCTGCAGCCAACCAAGAAGACCATGAAGAAGTTGAGAGAGGTTCTCAACGATCTGTACAAACATCTGGACAGCAGTGCAGCAGCTGTCATTGATGTGAGTGCTTTGATAACATGCTGTCTGCTAACTCCTCTTCTTCATGGTTATCCAGAAGACAGCACAATGCATGTCATTAAAAAGAGAATTATTAGTTAAATCAAGTTACAACACTTTTATTCCTTTTTTCTAAATATGTTATACGATACATTGTTAGCAGTTACTCAAGATTTAGATCATTTGAGGACCATCATAGAAGAAAGATGTTGACCGACTATTCTAAACTGTTCATCAGTGAGCCATAGATTCTGCTAAACTAATTATCTGTATAAAGGTACATTTTGGTATTAAGTGCTACAATATTTGCACCTTTTTTTTATTTTTTAAGTTTGCATTTAAAAACTACACATAATGCGGGTAAACCTGACATTTAAATGACGTTCCTGAGGTGCAAAAACATGACAACACCAAAAAACAAATAGATCATAAAATTGGAGAAAGCACAAGAATGAAACACAAAACAACATAAGAACATTTCCTTTCAGACAAAAAAAAAAAGAAACTGAACAACAGAAACTAGAAAAATGGAAAACAACACGACAAAGATGCTTTTTTTTTTTTAAATGTTGTGAAGTGTCCTGTTTTCTTGTCATGTTGCTTTTCTGTTTTGTTGCATTTTCAGAAAGGTTGCTGTGTTTCCTGCTTTGTGCTTGTGTTTTCTATTTTGTCAACTCGTTCTCATTCCAAAGTCATCACATGCGGACACTTGTTCCGAGGGGTGCACCATGAAGCAAGTTCTACACAGCCAGGCTTTCTTTGTCTTAACTGGCCTGACAAAACCTTAACCTCTTCTAAGAGATAACAGTACTATGACGGTGATCATGATCATTCTTTGTTAAATCAGGCATTCCTCTACAGTTTCCGCCCCCACTCATATAAAATTGGCATTTTACGCGTTATTTGATGCTTTTCCGGCGCAAAATCCACCTGACACTTCATTCATAAAGAGAACGAGTTGTTTGAATGGAGAAGTTTGAAAAATTTAAAGATCATTATGGAAAAAACACAGTTGCTGCGGTTGAGAAAAGATGAATACAGAAATTTGTGCAAATTAGAAAGTTACATGACAGCTGCACAGAAAGCTCTTCAACTTTTAACTTGTTCAGAAGGGCTTTTAGTTCAAGCCGTTGACCAAATCAAAGCAAATTTTTATTGATTGAGTACTTTCTGATATTTAAGCCTAAAGTAATTCATTTTCCAATCGGTTTTAGATCCGATATCAGCATTATAGGTTGGACTTTTTCAGTTGTGAATCGGGGCCAGATAAAACTCACTCTGCATCACCAATTGAATGCGTCGTTCCTACATGTTTTTCCGTAACTGTCAAACGCCTTTGGTGGCACCGGGTCAGGTTAAATAGGTTTGGATTCTTCAGATCAGAATCTACATCGTTATTTGTTCACTGGAAACTGAGCTCTGGTCACAGGGGCTGATTTTTGGTTGGGATTCAAATCCATTGTGGATCAAATATTTAATAGATCACATATGATTTTGGTCACATTTGGCGAATGAAATGCCAAGATTAGTTATTGATTTTCTGTCAGCTCTTTCAAAATCTGACATTTGTTGAACCTCGATTGATTTATATTTAGTTATGATGTCAGATGTTCACTTTCAGTACTTGTGCGTGATGAGATTTAAATGTTTGCTGTCTGGGAAATCATCAGGACAAGAATTAGTGAAAGAACATTTCTGAAAAAATTCTGAGCAGAAACTACTCCGGAACAGTCAAAAGTTTTGCCTTACCATGGTGATCTAGCCATCGTGACAATGAAAACTCTTTAAGGTCCACGCAGCTTGCTAGCCCACTAATCTCACTTCATAGTGAACCCCCGACCCCGCAGGATCCAGCTGCAACGGTTTTGGTCACAGCGAGTACCCCCAAAGTGTCACTTTTGTAAATGCAGGTTTTCCATAGGACATGTCGCCATGGGAACGTGGAAAATCTTGGCAAAGTTTTCCAGAATGAAATGCATTTTCATGTCATTTTTAATGCCTAACTTTGATGTTATCCAAACTTAAACCAAGTACTTTTTCTGCCTCAATATAACCGCGTACTCCTAATGTCTAAACTTGTGACAATAAAGACAAGAGAAAAGATGGTGGAAAACAACACCCTAGATGTTGGACTTGAATGTGAATTCCATGTTTGAGAGTTGGGTGTCTTTTTTTCTAATCTGCAGATCTGTGTTACTTGTTGGCCAACACAGGTGACATCTTTCTGTCTGGGTTTCATTTTGGCACAGCCGGTGTTCCACAGAAGGACAACTGGCAACACGCATGTTGAAACTTGTACCACAAGCCTCTTGTGGCGATATTGGAATGAGAATGAGTGTTGGTTTTGTTGAGTTCTGAAGAAGCAACACATGATTTTCTGAAATGTCCCGCTTTCTAAGATTTTGGTGTGTTTTTGGGATTTTAGTGTTTTTAGAGTGTTTCGTTCCATCCAAACAAACCTCCATTGTAAACATTGATTCATTAAAAGTCGACCGTGGCGCAATGCTTATTTGAAGTGATAGCAGGTGAGATATTACGCAGATGTTCAAACAGATGATACCTCACACTAACATTGTTTCAACTTGTTTGTCTTCTCCAGTCTGTGATGGACATCCCAGGCCTAAACCTGAGCCAGCAGGAGTATTATCCTTACGTCTACTACAAGATCGACTGCAACCTGTTGGATTTCAAAGCTTAAACCTTTGCCCCGTTTTTGTCCTCATGCTGAGTGTTAAGTTATGTGTCCCTGGTTCAGGCTTCCCCTCCTCCCATGCTTTCCGCCTCCTCATTGTCTCCCCTCCCAGTCAGCTGCTTGAATGACAGTGCTGCATGTTCATTCCTTGTGGTGAAAACGCTCTTCAACAAGCTTCTACCACCTTTTGCAACAAATGAACAACAAAAAAACACTTTTAAACATTGTTTTTGTTTTTGTTTACAGTTTATTTTTCTTCTTAAGCCTCACAGATGATTAGGTTTTTTTGATGTGAAATGAATAAAGAAATAATAATGGAGAGTTCTATATTTACTGTGTCATTCCATGTGTGCTGTTGGGTATTATATTGATGTTCACAGATTTGTGTTTTATGTCAGAGCAGTTTCATGGCAACCACATCTGGAATGCATTTCTGAGACTATGTGATCACTGCAGATGTTGTGAAACAAAGATGTTATCTGAGTGTAAGTTGTTGTGTCATGTTGTGTATATTTGCTGTCAAAAAGAGATCTCTACCTGAGTATTGTGTAAACCAATGATTGAATAAATATGATTAAAAAAAACTGTTGTGAACTGATCAAAGACAGAAAACTGCAACCTGTACACAGATTTATCTTTTTCTTCCTTTGATTCGATGGTTGATGCCAAACTTTGGCTGATTTTATATTCGGGACTTGGTCTGTACGTTGGATGAGTATGTGCATGTGATTGAAATGAACATGAGCATAAGCACCGTTTGGGTAGATGATCAAAAAGAGAAGCCTTGTGAGCACTGATCATGTGCAGAGCCTTTGGCAGTTTCAATGAAACCTCTTCTTTGAGAAGAGCCCATTGAAAATGCTCCAATGAAATACTTCAGCTTCAATATCAAACCTGACTGAACACAACAGCAGAGGGCACCAAACAGACACCTCTCTGTATGTTAGGATGTTACAGGTGTAGTTTTTTTTTAGCCTGCTAAATGTAAGTTGACAGATCCTATTGAAGCCAAGAAGTTAAAGATGACACATTACCTTAATATTTCAAGGAGTACTTTTTAGCAACTACTGTTGCTGATTTATTTTCATCTTTTATCGTGTCAGAATAACAAAAAGTGCTGTTTGGGTGCCGTGCATGGTCGGTATTGATTAACAACCCCTTGAGCAGGTATCAAGCTTTAATTTCTGGTTTCAGACAGTTCTGTCCAATCAACTAGCAGAACACTTCAAGATTCTTCAATCAGTTGACTGAAATCTCATCTGTGCTCTTGGGTGCATCAGAATCCTAAAGCATACCTCATCCAGCCCCGTGTAGCAGAGGAAGATGTGTTATCTTAGTAAAGTTCTCTTTTTTTTCTTTCAACCTACACCAGCAAGCCATTATGACATTATGACCACTCGAGTAATATTGAGTAGGTCCTACTCATGTCGTTAAAAAAGCCCGACCAGATGATCTGAGGGTGTCAGGGCATATACTCTGACATCACCACCAGATGTTTTAGGCCATAATGTTAGGACTGGTTGGTGTATGCTGACTGTGGCAAAAAGTTGTATTCCATCAGTGCAAAGAACATGTTTGTCAAATGCATCGGGCCCGTTTCGATGCTGAATTTAGAGGACATAGACATGCCTATCCCAGTTATCTTTGGGTGAGTTGAAGGGTATACCCTGAACAGGTCACCACTCCATCAAAGGGCCAACACAGAGTCAAACAAAATGACTCAAAATGAACAACCGTGCACTCAGACGAATCAATAATCAACCTAACATGCATGTTTTTTGGACTTTTTTGTGCTCATGGTAAAAAAAAGTGCTAGAGTCACAAGCAGAAATCAACATCCAAACCCCAAACCAGCGCAGAGAATGCTACAAAAATCTGTGTTTTCACAAACACACACAAAAAAAGCTTGGTAGAAAATGTCAAAAAGATTCAAAGAAACACACTGTATGTTCAGAGCTACTGCAGAAGGCTGAACATTCAAAAGACAGTCCTGAAGACAACTGTATGCATAACAGAATAGATATGTTGAAACAGGTGAATATATGTTTAAATACCAAATTAAATGAAAGATGGTCAAAGAAACAAAAAGACAAAAAAATACTCATTTTCTGTGGGAATTACAAGGTAACAAAAGATAAATTTAAAAAAACCTGCAGATTATTGAAGCATTACATTATCCTGTAACAGTCTCCCCCCATGTCTGATGGGGTTGAACTGCGTGTGCGTGTGTGTGTGCAGGCGTGTGTCTTCGTCTAGTGTTTTGTTAAGAGGACAGAAAAAAAAAAAGGTAAAAGCCGTTTTAAGGATATCTCGAGGTTGTGGTTAAGGTGCCAGACAAAGTCTCCAACAAATGAATGTAGACAGAGAAAGAGAGAGAAAGAGAGATCATGTGATGGAGTGAGCCTGCTGGGCTGGGATGTGAGACACACATCCTCACCCTCTCCCTCACGCGCACATTCAACGTTCAGGCTCGAATCACAAAGGCTACAGAACGCACGCACGTCTTGTGACGTCTGGTACCCAAACCTGAGCGTCTGGCGGGCGGGCGGGCGGGGAAACAGCCACCGTTTACTGTTTCACTTGCCTGTGCTGCTGCGCGAAGGAACAAGAGCCAAGCATCAATGCCTCCAGATTTCTTCTTTCACATCGGCCTGGACTTATTCTCGTCATCGGGCCTCCTGCGCTGAGAGAATGAAAGGATGGCCGAGCAGCGATGCGGCGGGGACCACGGAGGGCTGACGGATGCTGCTGCAGCGGATCGCCGGGATGAGCAGCAGCATCAGAACGCGATGAATTCATCGGAGGAAGCTGGAGCGGAGGGCCTGTCTCTGGAGCAGATTCTGAAGCTTTATAGTCAGCCCATCAACGAGGAACAGGCATGGGCGGTTTGTTACCAGTGCTGCAGGACGTTGGCGAAGGCACACCGGGCCAGGAGGAGCCCCACCGCCGCCGCCGCCACCGGAGCTTTATCAGCAGCTGCTCCGCGGAGGATATCGGGACCGGGGGATGTTAGGATGCAGAGAGATGGGTCTGTGAGGGTGGACCACCAGGGCTGTGAAGGTAAGATATTACATAAGACTGCTCATATCTTTCACAGGCCACTTGAATTCCGCACAAGCCTCAGATAATTTTCCAGATTTAAAAAAAATATAAATAAATCTCAGAAAGGCAAGAGAACCGGATATAATCGTGGTGTAAAGTGCGTAAATGGCGCAGGTTGAATAATATAATAGTTCCACTGCTATCTATGTTGATATGGAATAGCTTAAATTAGGCTCACGCAAAGCCTTCAGCTCATAAAAGGGATTTTTCATGTTCTTGTCTTATTCAGGTATTTAATCTATTCTTTCGGATTCTTCTGCCGTGGGATAACAACAGCCAGCAGTTAGGGTCCCATCACACATCACCTGACCACTGATACACAAAGGAATGCCATTTCAAGACCCCTGCTGCTCTCACCCTTGCGTTTGATTTCCACTAGCCTGTTTCCTCACCACGTGTGCGTGCACATCATGTGATTTTATCTTTTATTAAGAGCGTCTCAGTGTGTTTTGCCACCTCATATCAGATCAGAGTGTTCGTTCGGCTTCATCTGATGAAAGCATGTGATTACACGCTGAAATGTGGGCACTGATTGGATCGAGGAGGACTGACACGAAGCGATTCCTCCCCCAAAGCACATTCTTGCAGCTTATCTCGTGGGCCTTATGTGCAACTGCTGCTGGTCGACATGGAATTGGTTGGTCATAATTAAAGTGCTCCTATGAAATATATAACAGAAAGAGTGTGTTTAAGATATTAAATGACTGTAATATTCTCTGAACGTCCCTTTAGACATGTCCAGAATGTATGGGGCCATGTGGGGCTGCATACTGACATAAATGATCTCTATTAAGTTGCAGTGTTTTCAGAATAATCTTGTAGAGCTGATCTGTCTAATAAGGGATAAACCAGGATTCACATCAAAACAAAGCAGATGGCATAGCAGGATGTGTGATGGCGTGGCCTCTTCTGATGGGTGTGTCTAATATTCAACCACACAAACACTTCACTTTATCTTGCTCATGTTCATCGTCTCATATTATCAAATTTTCTCACAGAGTGAAGAGCAGACTGAGTAAAAGCCTATCTGTCAATCTCAGTAATGGTCTACCTGATGACCTGAGGGCCTTAGGGATGTGCTCTCAACCCATCAGCGCAGACACGCACTACACAACCCACTGCTGAGTCAATGTGCTGGCCTTTGATTTGATAGACGCACCACATGCTTTGTGTAATCAACTTGTAAGAGCAAATCTGAAAGGCACATCTGTGATGATGATGTTGTGATCCGATCAGAGTCTATATGGTTTGAATGAATGGGTTATTTTTAGAAGCATGGAAGCAACCATTCGAGGGGGGGGGGGCAATCATTCATTTCTCTGTGTTACGGGTAATGTCACATCATGCGAAAATTGTCATTGAACAACTATCATTCAGATATTTTATTATGATAATCATTTCTATTCATTTTTGATTTATTTATTAGGTATTTGTTTTCATAAGATGCCATGTCCCGTTTTTGTTTGTCTTGTGCTACTTCACAGATAAAAATGCTGTCAGCCTCTTATCGTTTCCTTTGATTAAGATCAGATTTATTTGTCATGCACACAAAAGTTGTCCTCTGCTTTTAACCCATCCAGGTTGGCATCTGTTGACACACACACGGTCACACACTCATAGAGACAGATGCCAACCTGGAGCAGTGGGCAGCCATTGGCAGCACCCAGGGAGCATGGTGCCTTGCTCAAGGGCACCTCAGTCATGACAAGAAGGTGGACTGACACCCCTCCAGCAGTCAGTTCCACCAATGTTTATGTGTGGCGATAGTGGGTATTGAATCTGCCAACCTTCTGGTTATTGGATGACCGACTCTAACCACTGAGCCACGGCCACCTTTGGTGATAGTCAGTCATGTGAAAAAGAAAATACACCATTTTTCACGTCTAAGGTTTTACATATCAGGAGATAATGAATCATCTAGTCCTCACCAGCCCCTAAAATTAGGTAAATTAGGTAAAGATGAAGATTTACACATGGCATGTCACCCCATGTCACTAAACAAAGACTGAAAGAAGTGTGTGAAAAACTAAGTTTGAGAAATATGATTCCGCAGCTTGCAGGGCCACTTTTAGCAGCAATCATTTGAAGTAACTGATTTCCGTATGATGTTATCAGTCTCTCTCGTTGTTGTAAAGAAATGAGGACAAACTGTGCTTTATAATGTTGATTCATTGAATTGAGGTTTGTAGGTGTTCTTCTATTCACAGCTCTCTTAAGGTCCCATCACAGTATTTTAACTTATTACAAACTTTTGAATCTGAACATTTTCAGCTATTCTGTTTCAGATTAGCTGCTGTGCTTGAGATCATTGTTCCGTTATTACCCAATTTCAACCAAGCTTTAGCTTTCACAGAGATTACCTTACGTTTGGCTCCAGAATACTGGAGAATAATGGTGTACAGAGGAATTTAAGGTCAACTCAATGACTGCCAGGCGTCTAAGTCCTATAGTTGCAAAACAAGCCCAAATCCTCACCCTTCTACCACTGTGCTGACAGTTGGTAGCCTGAGTGTTTGTGATGATATGCACTTTTTAATTCTCACCAGATACACCAGAATACACTCACTGTTATACGCTGTGTATTACTGTCAAACATTTCCACTTTGGGCTTGTATGTCTAAAGGACTTTGCTCTTGAAGTCTTGTGGTTTGTTCAGATGCAACTTTGCAAACCTAAGTCGTGTTCTTTTAGAAAGAAGAGGCTTTTCCTGGAAACACTTCCAAACAAGCTATACTTTCTTCATATTGTACCATCACAGACTTGAACATTTAACATGCTAACTAATGCCTGTGTTGTTAATTACCATTTAGATGAGAGAAGGGGGTCATGTGGAGGTTAGCTACTTTTCAATACCAATAAGTAGCCTTTCATTTTCTGTACTTTAAATTAGCTCAAGCTACTCCTTCATAATATTGTCCCAAATGCCTTAATTTGATCTTACTTGGATGCTATTAAACACAATTAGTCACGCTTTATAAAAGTGATGATATAACATTTGTGACAGTGATTTTTCCATTTAAGTGCTGTGTTATTGTTTAACTTAAATTGTTCAAGCAGTCAGAGCTCTGTGTTTCATTTCGTCCATTAAATTGAACTACTTTACATTCAGAATTTAAGCCGTATTCTAGGATTCTGTTGCTACATTTAGGTCAAAGCTGCACATTGTATCCATTATTATTGTCACGATTATTTCTACATTTCATTTTCTTTTTTGGTATTTCAACGTTTTTATCTGTTATGTTGAACCAGGTCTTAGCTAAGCTAGTTTATTTTTTTTTTCGAGCCTGGTTGTGTGTTTTTTTGTTGCAATTAGCCACTTTAGCTAAATAGTTGACCATTTTCATGAATTACTTCTGGATTTTAAATTCTTACTAATTTGCACCCTGGACAGGTTGCCAGTGCATCACAGGGCCACAGAGACAAACGAGACGAACAACTACACACACGCTCACACTCTACTTTTAAACACATTTTAGAAAATTAAACTCCTTTAATTTAGTTTTTTTCTTTCGTTACATTTAGCTACTGTCATTTTTGACAACATTTCTTTCATTTTTGGTTTGTTTATCCCCTCGTCCAACATTTAGCTACTTTTAGGAATCTGTTTTTCTCAATTTTATGCATTATAGCTATTCATTAAACTACACATCATTAAATGATGGATAGTATTTGATCTATCTTTGAATAATCTTTAAATGATTGGAGCTAATGTCTTTACACATATCTTCTGATAATTGCAGAACTACTCTTCTGATGGGAATTACAACACATTTGTTTTTAGTCATTTACAAGGTGTTTTGTTCAGCATTGACTCCTTCTCCATGATGCCTAAACTTTGCTTGTCAGAGTCATTCATAGAAAGATAAATCAATGGAAAACGCGTTGAGAATTTAGAGTTTAAAGCTTTCATCTGCTTAATTGACTTCAAATTAAATACAGTTATGGTTAGTTTAAGACCTTGTTGTCAGGAAATATCCCTTCCCTTCCCTTGGTGGTCTTTTGCCACAACAGTATATCTGGATTATCTGACATTTTGTATAATGTCTAGTCCCATCCTGAAAGCAGGACCCTTAGCTTTGTAAATATCATGTCCCTGAGGAATACATTTATCTAAGGCTGGTACCTCCTCAAACTTTTAAAGGATCATCAAGAAGGCCAGTTTGATGAGCTGTTTTTCCTTGTTTCTCAGCACTGCACAGAGACACGTACATTTTGCATCCTCTCCTTACAGCTTCATCGCATTCAAATCTGCTGATTCAAGTTGAGGTCACGATGACGTCACAGTTGATGTTATGTCGCATTACTGTGCTACAATACAAAACAGCTTTTGTTAAAGGGGGTCATCTTTCAGCTGCTTAATTTGGTCATGAAGTAAAAGCCTGGCTGATGTAGCCTGCAGAAACATTAAACTAGGTCTTCCTTTTGAAGAGAGTACATTCATGCGGCCATGGCTTCTTAGAAAGAGTGTTGTGACGATAAGTCACAAGTAACTCACATCGATAAAATTATTAAAGAGAACTTTTATTTTATTTCTTATTGTTTTATTAGTGTTTGCCGATCTGGAACATGCTTAAAGCTGTAGTAGTTGCACATATTTATTTATTATATATTTATATGTATGTATTTATGTGACACGAATCAACGATGTTGCTTAAGTTTCCATGTATTTGCATGTGTAAGTCTGTTATTTCCTGCTTATTATGACGCTTCCTTCTTGTTTCTCTACAGGTAAATTCAGCCCTTGCACAACAGCTGAGGTGAGTAACTCCACTGCAATCCTGTTGTAGAAATTTTATTTCACGGTTATACACATGCAGAAGTTTTATAACAATATTAGGTCAGCATATTTAATTGTGTAAAGTTTCAATGCATCTGCTGTGGGTGGTGGTGAGAAAAGAGAAGAGAAAAGGAAAAAAGTAAGGAGATAGATATTTGATGTAAGTGTTTGACCACAGAAAGGGGTTACTTTGGGGCACTTTGCTTCTGGAATATTGTTTGCAAGGCTTTTATTGATTACATCAAAGATTTCCGAAAATACACATTTCCGGAAAGAAAGCAATCTGTCAATTAGCAAGGTTTGTTGGGAGATATAATGGCTGGCTTAACCACTAATGGAATGATTTCTTTCACAAATACCCTTCAGGTTTAGTTACACTAGCTAGTTACAGTAAAAAAAAAAAGAAAAGCCAGTCCTGCCAACAGAGGTTTCATTCAGAATAGAGTGGGTACCCTGCAGGATTAATTCAAGTGCAACCACCGTCTGACAGTCTCTCTCTGTTCTCCTACCGCTTAAGCTAAAACCTTCAACACAGGAAACAAGCTCAATTTTATTTCTCTCCAGTATGCAACAAACAACATAAAAAAAGAGTGTTGAGAAGCAAAACGAATGCCAGAAAATAAGCCTTGGCGCAGTTATACTGTATGTGAATTGTTTAAACTTATTGTAAAGAGCCAATTGTCCATTAAAGGTATAATGGAGATTATAGCTTTCTCTAACGCACAGACATGAAGGACATAGCGCTTTCCTCATCTAACACTCAAGAAAAAACATAGTACTCGCAAACTGTTTTTTAACACTACAATAGTGTGCCATACAATCCAAAATGGGGGCAATCCAAAACCACAGTTTTGTTAAACCTTTGTTACCTTGTACATACCAAAAATGTCTAATCCTCAAATTTGTTTATTCATTGTTATAAATCTGTTAACCGAAAGCCCAAGCTGATCGAGGTCATTTTCTCACGACTTAGAACTCTTTCTGAGCCACAGGACGTATACACAGGATGAATAGGATTCATACAGAGAAATGCAGCCTTTTATTGTAAAATTGACTCACTGCCCTTCTAGCATATGATGCATTTATAAGTAACAGATATTAGGGCTGCTTATTTGA
The DNA here is from genome assembly GCF_027942865.1 of Odontesthes bonariensis. NCBI lineage: Eukaryota > Metazoa > Chordata > Actinopteri > Atheriniformes > Atherinopsidae > Odontesthes > Odontesthes bonariensis. Next base: position 9,187,812 of record NC_134510.1, read on the forward strand.
CCTGGTCATTTCCTCATTCAGAGCCAGAGCTCCCAGCTGGCTGCACTGATTGACTGGTTTGAAATGTCCCCCAGCAAGTCCTCCTGTTTGATGAGAGCTCCGGGAGAAATTTCAGACATAATTAAAGGGCTTCGTAAAATTATCCTTCCTCCACAGCATGCATTCTCTGTTACTATAATCAGCTGCTCTAATGAATATAATAAAAGCTTCAGAAAAGACTCTTCGGTGTGTAGGGGTAAGGGTGTCTGCTTTTTCTTTTTAGCAATATCTAAGGAATGTAGAATCAAGATGAGTTCCCAGAGGTTTATAACACATATTCAAGACGTAGTCTTGTCTATGCTGCTCACAAAAACATGGAATGATTTTACTCCGGTAGTGATCTCTTTCATCTCACCTCAGTTAGCAGGAACTGTCAGTATTTTTTGATGGATCTGGTTGTGCATTGCTGTGTAATAGAGCTGTGATAACAGATGGAAAGTCAGTGAATGACTTGAGCGCATACAGTTCACTGGAGAAGCAGTGAATGTGTAACTGTATAGACAAATCCCCACTAAGCAGCTTTGCACCTAGATCAGTTTTCACAATACAGATTGTGGCAGAATGGATGACAAAACTACTGGCAAGTTTGCAGAGCTGCTTGATGCTTGACAGCATTAAAGGCATTTGGCTGGCATATAGTATGGAATTAACCCAAAGCTCGATGAACAGGAACACATGTGTAGTCATAGCTGACATTATCTGCGCATGGCTTATAGGAGCATGAACTCTTCCAAATGATGCAGCTGTATATGTCAGATGATGCTGTTTTTCATTGCCAATGAGCTGGGTTCAGCAGGCTGTGACATAAGGCTATTTGTGCTTTATGTGAAAAATGATTTTAAATCTGTTTTTAGTTTCGTCACATTTGTCACATTTGAACGACTACATGTCGTTCAAATGTGACAATTCTGGTTGCTGGATTTAGCCTCGAATTTGTTGATGACTTTGTAGACCAACCTACTTCCTTGATGTAGCGTAACCTCAGACATTAGGCTTTATCACTTTCCCCTCAGATTTTAACTATGTATGCCCCTTGCTCTCTTAATGCCTAAGCTTTAAAGTCTATAAAGGTATTAGAATTTAATGTAAACAGAAAATTCAGTCAGTTTTGAGCCTTTTCTTAACTTTTATAATCTTTTTATGTAATAACTGATGTCCCCTACAGGCTGTGCATGATGGTTTACATGAAAAAAGAGACAAAGCGGTAAAAGGCAAACTGAGAACGCAGATATGTTCTTTAGTTCAGAAAAACAAAAGCAACTGTGACCAGTCATATGACAGTGGGCTGTGGCAGCAAAGTCAGGCGGTGGAATCTCAGAGAGCAATAACTTAGACTTGTGTATAGCATATCATCATGTAGTTGTTAGATGAAGGATTGCTTCTGTTTCATTAGGAGGTTTAAAATCCCAATTCCAAACACAGAAAGCACATTGAGCCACATTCAAGAACATTTTCGCATTCTTATTCTAAATTTCTCTTACTTTTTTCGTATGAAGGTCTCTTACGAACACGCCACGTCAGATTCAACAAACGCTCTTAACTTCGGAAAAAGTGTGTAAACGACCTGCGTAATGAATGCCACCCGTGCGTATTTAAGTGCATGTGCATGAGGATAGTAAAGTTGCATAATCCACGCCCAAAATAATACCATATAAGGCTACGCTTCGTCTCTCCTGTGCCAGAAAGTGTTGAGTCATGAGAATGGGCCATCAAAGGGGCAAAAAGAACAACTTTAAGGGCTCTGAGATTGAAGTTCTGCTTTCAGAGATCCAAAAAGGGAAGATTTGTCATTTTTAGCAGTGTCAGCAGTGGAATTACGGGACCTGCTAAAGCGAAGAAATGGGAAGCAATTACGAGTGCTGTTAATACCGTGTCACTTGTAGTTCGTAATGTCTCCGAAATAAAGAAGAAATGGTTTGATATGGAAATGGCCTAAAAATGCGCTCGATGACTGCAACTAAAGCCGTGCAATCAGTGGTTGCCTCATCATGATGGCACTTTGATGGGGCGGTCCATGAGGGGGGTCTTCTGGCACCACACCTTCTGGTCTGCCTGGGCTGGTTCAGGGAGTGGGAGACCCTCGTTCATGGCAAAATTGTGCAAAACGCAGCATGCAGCTGTATCGAGACACACCCACCTGGCCTTCAGTTCACCAATAGCGCGCTCCACAACAGCACGGGTGCTTTGATGCGTATATGTGTGTAGTCTATGGCTGGGTGGAATTGGTTTTGATCGGCGTGTTTCTCTCTGGAGTTGTGGCTCTAGCAAGCTGCATATTTGCAGCAGCACAGTCCTTGGCAATCTAAATTGCGATGTCAGCCATTCGTCTGTCTCCGCAAGGATATCTACACGGTCTCTTCCAAAAGCCTGACGCACTAAGGCATCCAAAAGTAACAAGTCAGCCGCTGGTTACGCTTCCCATTGACCTTGTTATATACAGAGTCAAATTAACCTTCAATTAGTGCATCATTTAAGTCAAACAGATAATGTCAGCATCATTATGGTGTATAATGTATATATTTATTTATGTTTGCTTCAAAGTAATTAAATATACAATCCATTAGTCAAGCAAACTTGATTTGAATAACAGCGGACTATTTTACGAAAACGTAAAATAAGAAAAAATTTGTGAATGTGCAAAATCTCTTAAATCACTTGTACGCTCGACTTAAGAACAAATCTGTGCGTACGAATGGTTGTTGCATGAGGCCCATTGAGTGTTAAAACTAAGACATTTTACTGTTGAGTAAATATGAGAAAAATTTGAGCTCATCTTGAATTTGATGGCAGCACCACATCTCATAAAAGTTCCGGCGGGGACAACAAAAGGCTGGAAAAGTTAGTTGTACTAAAAAGAAGCTCCTGGAGGAACATGTTGCAATTGATTAGATTAGTTGTTAAAATTGGTCAGTTACATGATAGGGTTTAAAAAGAGCACTTTGGAGAGGCAGTCTCTCAATCTGCAGACAAACTGTGTCTCCCAGTTGTGGAGCACCTTAAGAATTAAAAAATAATGTCAAAGCAAACTTGTGAAGAGTAGTCCATCATCTAAAGCAAATATTTCCATAAAAAAATTGTGAGAATCTGTAGACATCTCTGTACGCAAGGGACAAATTATGCCTGTGATCTTCAAGCCCCATGGTGGCATCGCGTTAAAAACTTAAAATGAAAATAACTGTAACTCAGGAATACTCCCAGAAATCATTGTCACATGTCTTTCACCGACTGAAACCATTTGGCTAATCGTAAAACATAATATATGACAAAGAAAACCAGGACTGTTGAGCAGCTATACGTCTTTATTAGACAAGAATAAGACAACATTTTGTACTGAGGATTGATCAGGTGTTACATCAACTCCTTTTTGGATCTAGAAGACATTTCACCACTCATCCAAAAGGCTTCTTCAGTTCTGAACTAGATGGTGGGGAGTATCAGCTTAAGCAGAAAGGGTCGTGAGAGACACATGTGTCACTGAGCCCCCTGACCGATGTGGAAGTTGTAAAGTCATTATCACCTCTGAATTGTCTACCTGCCTGACAGGGTGAATTTTGGTCACAGGATCCAAGGTGTGAATGATTGTGAAACTTCCTGGGGAGGAGAGACAATGCTGTATTGTAGGTGCTGGGAAGGTGATACCTGACACCACCTCCTCTGTTCAAAGATGGAGTTTCCAGTTTAACATATGGCTTCCTTGACTCCTCTCTCAAACCATTTATCTTCGCTGTCCATAAGAGGTGGCTCTCCTATGTTGTGCCATTCGATTGTGGAACTGTTGTTTGGACCTATATAGAGGTCAGCACACTTTTCGCTGCACTGCACTGCATACAGGACACCACTCAGTTTTTGTTTGGGTGTTTTGTCCTTACGGTGCTGTTCTTGGGTTTGAAGGACACTGGAATGTCATGTTTAGAGAAGATCCTAAGTTTCTCTGAGACTCCTACCACATATGGAATTATAGTATGTTTGTGTCTGTTCTTCTTAGCTTCTCTACAATGGTTTTTCCATTTGTCTTTGCTGATTTGATAAAGGGTATCCACAGGTTTGAAGAGCTTTCTTGAAGTGCTGATGTTCCCTTTGTTTTCCCTCAGCCTTGGTAGTTACAATCTCCGCCCGGTGGTGTAGCGTTCTGATGACAGCCAGTTTGTGTTCTAGTGGATGATGTGAGTGGAAAAGTAGTATGTGCCCGACATGGATGACTGAGAATCTTTATCAACATGTTACACCAACTAATTCTGTATTTGCAGGCGCTTGCTCTTTGGCATAGCCTCAGTGGATATGTCAGCAACACATAGACATTACTTTACAACTGTTTTTCAAATTCTGCAATTAGTAACAGTTTTTAAGCTAGTGATTTTACATTCCATATCCTTAAAAGTCCAGGATGGCTGGAAATGAAGCTAGAACTGAGCTCACAGATTCCACTATTTTTTTTAACCGGCAAACTTAGAGCTGGTGTTCTGCACAGCAAATCCATATATGTTAAGCCAGTGTGATTTACAAGCTCCAACATCTAATTGCCACATTCTTGTATTTTTACTATCACCCTCCCATAGGCCTTGTTGACCTTCCTCCATCAAAAAATGTTGTCATTAACCAAAGTTTTGTCACATCCTGTCATGCATTTATTAATTTCTTCACTAGTTTTCCAATGGGTTACAGAGCTAGATTGGATAATGTGCATTCATTTCTGGCATTTAAATGTTTTTTGATTAATTTGTCAGACATTAGAAAATTAATGGAGGGCAGTTGGATGACAGATTTAAACTAATAAGAGTTTTATTAACAGGGAATACCATACTGCCCCCCCCCTGAAAGGTGTATCCAACAGATCAAAAGAGAATAATCCCTTTTTAAGCTTTTGATCAGAAAGAAATCATTCATATACCATTGTATTATTCAGTTTCGTCTGTGATAAATTTTTGAACCAATACAAAGAGGAAAAGGGGCAGATATGGTCTAAAGAAGAGCTCAGCTGAGGTCATGATGTCTTAAATTCACTTTAGGATAACCAGTATAATACATTTACTGGTGCTTCAGAATGCTCTTTATTTTTAGCATTCCACTGACTTGCCTCCTCTTTGTGACAGGCATCCTGTTACTGTAGCCCATCAGTTGCTGCTAATCTGCAATTTCGCCAAATCTACTTTGGTTAATATCCTTATCCAAGTCTTTTTTCCTTTTCCAGTTTTGTGGTTTTTCTTTTCTTCACCCGGCCCTCTTTTCTATCCCATCATTCCGCTTGGTTGCTTGGAAGCCAGGGAATCAATAGACATGTTTACTTTTGGAAGAATATGGAGAAACGTTTAGCTGTATCTGCGATAAATGTAAGCCTTTTCCTGATTAACACCTGCCAACAGGGAGTTCATGATTAGGACACAGCACATAGGCATTTCGTATACTTAGTTGCTAACAATTAGCTGAAACCCTGCATAATCTCCTTGCTGAGATTGAACAAAATGTTCTTTTACTAAGTACCACACTTGATCTCTTGACATCCCTTGATGTTTAATATCGACATTGATCCATAGCACAAAACAGTGCAGTTTCACTGAAAAGGCTAAAAAAAAGATAGGACCATGACCACATTTTCCACGCTCATCTCCCTTTTTCCTCACGGACATGCATTGTACATTACAACACATATGTTCAACGTCCATTTACTCTATGTGACAGCATGAAACTGCCACGCACCACTGCATGGTGACTATGTCCACCTGCGACAGACACGATATACTTTTGATTCTTTTGAGTCACTTATAAGAATCTCTTGGTCTCTCATGCAACACACCACAGAATCAAAACCCAACAGTTCTTGTAATTCCAGCACTGCTCCATTTTGGACATGGGGTCAAACATGCCTACTACACATTTGCTCGTGAGACTGGGCTGACTACACAGATGCTGGCTTAAACCAAACAGAGGGTACAACAAGGGTCAATAAGATTTTTTAAAAAGGCTTTAATCTTAACAGTGAAAAAAAAGTTCTGCTGCAATTCTCCATCTCCCATTTAAATTCTTATAGCGGATCATACTTCAACCCTTGATTGAACTCTTAAAGGCAGGGTTTTAAGACAGCAAAGCTAAACTGCTGAAAGGAGCCTGAAAATCTCTTAACATCATTCTCTACACTGGGCAGGGCAACCTAACCCATATCTGTCATATTCTCTACAACATGCTGTGACTATCTGCAGATGAGGATTTCCATGTGGTTACCTAAAGTTATAGTAGGTCCCTGGAGCAGCTTGTCTGTGTGTTTGTGCATGCTTGCACCGTGTCATGTATCAGTGGGTGTGGATCTGACGGGAGCTCAAACAAAGAGGCTACATTCAAGCTATTTCCCCCCTGAGGAAACCCAGCTCGAATGCAGATATTGGGGAAGAGGAACACAGATCTCTCCTATGAATCCTCCTCCTTCCAGTGGTGTCAATCAATCTGCCCTTGGTCTTCATGTGTGAACATTCATTCTTTATGATCTTTGTTATCTTGATGTGTCACATCTGCAGTGTTGTATAAAGTACTGAAATCTCACACTCAAGTAAAAGTATAGGTACCCATCCAAAATATGACTTTGGTAAAAGTCCAAGTCACTGACTGAAATGTTACTTGAGTTAAAGTCTTAAAGTATCGGAAACGTCTTGTACTTAAGTATGAGAATTACTGTAAAAATAAATGTACTTAAGTAATGTGATGAAAAGTATAAGTAAAAAGTAAACAAGGCAAATGCAGTTTGGTAAACTTTGAAGGTCAAATACACTTAAAATCTACACACAACCAAGAGCAGGCAAAATTTAGACCAGGTTTAGACAGAAAATACAAACTTTGTGAACCTTTAACTTTTTCTTCTTCAAGTAAGTTCAGTGCTGAAAATGAGGCGTACATTACACCATTAAAGGATAAGACCGGTTTTTTGACATTGGGCCCTTGATTTCACATTATAGCATGATGTTCTACTCACCCCTGCTTGTTGTTTGTCATTTGGAGCTGTTCCGAAGATATTCGCGAGGCGTCTGGCTGCTCTCTTGAGATATTCGGCCATGAAACGGTTTCCTATGGGCAAGCTCATACAGGCACAAACTATGCTGTTTATAATTTATTAATTACTCTACACTAGCACTGATAACGTGGAGGTGCGTCGCTTACTTAAAAAAATCCGGGTTATTGTAATTTTGATTTTTTTGTCGTAAAGTGGGTGTTACTGACGTCATCGTCGTGCTACTGCCACAGACAGCCCACAGACCTGCTGACTATTTATTCATTCGGCTAAAATTCAAAATTAGTAACCCGGATTTTTTTAAGTAAGCGACGCACCTCCACGTTATCAGTGCTGGTGTAGAGTAATTAATAAATTATAAACAGCATAGTTTGTACCTGTATAAGCTTGCCCATAGGAAACCGTTTCATGGCCGAATATCTCAAGAGAGCAGCCGGACGCCTCGCGAATATCTTCGGAACAGCTCCAAATGACCAACAACAAGCAGGGGTGAGTAGAACATCATGTTATAATGTGAAATCAAGGGCCCAATGTCAAAAAACCGGTCTTATCCTTTAAGAAAAAAATGAAAAAATAGGAGAAAACTGAAGCTTATCTGGCATCTGAATAGGGAGTCCAGTTTGAAACCCCTTTTGTACACCTTTCTAAAAAATAAATAAAATAACTCAGTACAGAAAATGCGGCCAACATCACCAAGAAAAAAAGCTGTTACAATTACTGTACTTCACAAGCTATAGGAGGTGCACACACAACCGGTCATTGTACAAAAGAAAAAAAGAATTGGGAGGGAACTGCAGCTTATCTGGCATCTGAAGAGGAAGACCTTTTTTGTAAAACTACCTTAAAACCTAAAAAAAGGGAGTTTCTGTAAGATAGAATTTCCACGTCTTTGGGCAGGCATAACATGCATGGGGTCAAAACACTGTTGCGTTTTTTTCTCTCTCTCTCTTTTTTTTTATAACGAGTAACTAAACCGAACAATGAAAATGTATTGGAGTAAAAGTATGCAATTAAGTTCGGAAATATAGTGAAGTAAAAGTGAAAGTTGTCAAAAAATTTTAAACTCGAGGAAAGTACAAAGTATTCCAAAATATACTTAAGTACAGTAGTGAAGTATTTTTACTTCGTTACTATACAACACTGCACATCTGTCCTCCTTGACCTGTCTGATCCTTCCATTTATTCTCATCATTTTATTACCTGTCTCCTGATATGTTTATACTTCTGCTCTATGTTTTCTCCCCCTCTCCCGCTCCCATCCTATCACTCATTCTAGTTCTCTCTTTCTCACTTTGCCATTTCTCTCATTCGTGTATACGCCGTCTCTCCCCCTCTCAGTCTTTTCTTAGTGCTCAGGGCTGCAGAATAATCCCCTCAGTGATTTCCCAGTCTTGTCTTTTGTCTTCTCTGGCAATGCAGGCTTTATTCAACATAATTTTCAAATTCCAGACCAGACTGCTAATAAACAAGCACATCTCCTGACCAACATGCATCAGACTTTGGACTAAGAAATAGCAATTGTGTTTGGAGTTTATTTTCTGTGTTTTAATGATACATCCTGTGAAGCCTCACAGTTTATCCCTTCTTATTTTACCAACAAAAATCATTACAAAAATGTAACGCTACACAGTCAGTAATAGATTGGAAGCCTATATTTTTATTCTGCTATTAGCTATACTTTGGAATGGTATGTTCGGTACCTCTTACATTAGTGCTCATTATGTCATAATGTTGCTGTATACATCTGCTGGATGTATTAATAAGAAACTGTTTTCCAACAGTTAGCCATATGACTCAAAAGTGAAAGCAGTGAACTGGATTGCTCTGGAGAAGTGGTTCAACTGGAATTTACTTGAAAGGATTTTGCAGCACATTTAATGTGTCTTATGAAATATTATAATGGAACTATACAAGGCTGTATGCTGACAACAAGATGCCTCTGGGACATTGTAACAGGAGCAGTTGCTTTACAGTAAAGAAATGCATCATTTGGCACGTTTCAGGAATTACAGCTTCAACAATTCCACAGACTATTCACCAGATCAGTGATAATACAGAGCGGTTTTGCCTCCCTCTGTGGCTGAAAAATGTGGTCAAAACATCAACATGTTGAAAACATATTGTCACTTTGTTCAGTTGTGAGTAGAAAAAGAGATGATATCGGATATCGGATGAAATACAAATTGGGAGTTACACAGGCTGTGTGTTAACAATAAGATACTTTTAGACAACGTAAAGGCAGCTATTGAATACTTAAACATAAGTAAACTGTAAAGATTTGGACTTATTTAGGATTACCACCTCTAACTATCCCAAAAAAATGATGTTATGTAGCCCTGGTGCCCAGGTGGGAATGTGGGTCTGTTGGCAAACTAAAGGTCAAGTCGATTCAAGTCGAGATGGTTTATATCGAACATTAAGGTGAAATCTTGGCTAACTGTGAACGTTGAATAAATGTCTTTAGTCAAACCTACAGTAGATGTCTACAAAACTTTCACTCTTAAACCAAATTTAACCCAAATTTAGACAAGACTTTCCTTTAACAACGTTAAAAATTTAGACAAGACGGATCCTTTAACATCTTTACGAGGTATTTTCAATCAATAACTGCTGAAATTTATTATTCTAAATGATGAAATTTACAAAACTGAAAATGTTGCTTAATGTAAATTGCAATAAAAGATTGCTTAATATTTTGCTGTCAATATTCAGGATTTTTGTTTTGTTTAACATACTGGTCTACACAAAGACCTAATTGACGCTGGGTTGGTCTTTTTGTTCATGTGTCAGTTAATCGCAAGTTTAACAGTAAGTAAACATCTCCCAAGGTCTGCGTGTCAGTGAGTATCTGTGTGTAGCTGTAGAGTGAATGGAGATCCCTGGGCAGGGTCATGTGGTCACCATAGTACAAAGTTCAGCTGAGGCCTAGCAAAAGGAGGATGGCATTGCATAACAAAAACACAAATCCATATTTATTTTCATCATGTGGCAGATTAACAGCAAAACTGTCCGAAGTCAGTTAAATAGTGCATACTTAATACGTAGTATAAGATGTAATTATTATCATACATACAGTATATTTATAATACATACTTTGTCTATTACAAGGATACCACTTCTCAGGAAGGACTTTATATACAGTATGTTCACCATGTGTGCCCTGTGGACTGACAGATGGAAGTAACATAATGATCAGGGATAAAAGAACATGATTGTTTTAAATGTAATAACTAAAGATGGATAGAGCATATAATCGAATATTATTGTGACCTCTGCACTTGCAGGTGATCGAATCTCTGGGCATCATGATCTACAAGGCTCTTGACTATGGCCTGAAGGAGAATGAGGAGAGAGAGCTAAGTCCTCCTCTGGAGCAGCTCATTGATCTCATGACCAATATGGCTGAGGCTGAGAAGGACGCCTGCCCCGACGAAGGTTATGAGGCTACAGAGGAAGAGGATGAGGCAGAGGATGACCCGGACAACATATCTGGAGTTCACAGCTACAGAGATATCCTCAAAGTAGGTTGCGAGGGAATGTGACTGATTCCAAATAAATCTTTCTAAATGTCCTGTTTTGTGGTAGAATGAATTGTTAATTGCTTTGCGCACTGTTTTGCGCTTGCTCCCTGCTACAGTGGATATGTACAGATACATGCAGTACTCATATCAACGCAGCAAGGAGCCTCATCTGCTATTCTCAACATGTTGTAAACAAAACACAGAGATTTCCGCAGCATAGTTTCTACATCACATGCTGTCTCCTGTGTGCTCTACACACCCGTTCTTCAACACCACTATTCTTCTCCCTCGCAAGAGCACATATCCAGCCAAAAGCCTCCTATTGGGATGTGCTTGTGGGTATGTCAACTGCCTCTGAAAAATCAAGCCAGTTCTAAACAACAGATGAGACTGGGCCTTTTTTTGGGGAACAAGCTTCCCTGCCATGTTGTTGTTTGTGCCTGTGGGAAATACATGCAGAGCGGAGGGCAATAAGAGTTTTAATTCTTGGAGGGATTCCAGTAAGAGTTTTAATCAGGGTAATTCAGGAGAACTGTGGACGTGCGAGTATGAAAATGCTAAAAAAATGGCTGTGGACACAGATTTGAACCGCTTTGCTGCCAGACTGCAACGCTCATCTTCCCTGGGAGTGTATCTCTGTTGTCCACTGGAGCAGAGAGTCACTGTGTCAGACCTCACATAGACTCACACTGTTTGCATAATGACCGCCTACCCAGTCACAAAATACACAACAATCCTGAACAAGGAAATGTACTGGAGCAACATGGCAGTCTGTCTGGCCCGATGGCAAGATAGCTGTCGTTTTGAATTATTGTATGTGTGTATTTTTCCCAAAGACTATTTGCTCTCCTCACTTTCCCTTTCGCCCTACTGTAACTCTCACCCTAAGTGACACTCTAAATTGCTTTTAGCTTTTAACATTTCTTCAGTTATTTTAACAGTTTGCACTTACATGTTAGGGTAGCAAACGTTTTTTCGTGTGGTGTAGGCAGCATGAAGTACATAAAGACATTGTTGTCTGGTGTTGTTTGTTTTCAGTGAGATTTTTGCAGTCTGGACAAATAGATGCCAAGAGCATGCCGGGAAGTAAGCAAAGGTACCTTCTGTTCCTCTGAGAGAAAACAGCACATACATTGTCATCTCTGTTGGTGTGTTTGTGTGTGTGTTTAGCAGCTCAGGCAGAGCTGTCTTGTTTTTTGTGAGTTTTATTCAGCAGCAAATCCGAGTTATTTATAGATGTTTTTGGGGATATTTTGCTTTTGTGAAATGTCACTATGTTCCTGCTTACTGTTAAAAAAATTAATTAGGGACCGAGCAGTGAAACTGCAAGGACCCTATTGTATCTGTAAGGTTTATTATTATTATTATTATTATTTTCTTTCTTTCTTTCTTTCTTTCTTATTCTTTGCAAAAGGTATGCGAAAACTCAGGAAATTTTGCGAGCGCCACGTGCTAGTCGACGACATGAAAGAATCTAAACATTATATCTTTGGGAGTCGCTCATTGGCTCTGTAGCGCCCCCTATGATGCATAAAAATGATCCCCTTAATAGGATTAGTTTCGCGTGGGACGACGAAAGTCGGAACACTCATTCATCATGCCCAGATGCACAAAAAAGTCTCATGCCGCCATGGTCCCACGTACACAGGAAGGTGGCCATTTTGGATGGAAAGTGCGTTTTCGAACTCGTCCTACAGATTTAATGCTACAGACTTCAAACTTGGCCAGGTTACTCTTAAGACATGGGGGGGGGGGAATTCATGGAGAAACTTTTTCAAAACTTAAAGGGCGTGGCCGTGGCAACGCCTCAAAGTTCGATGACTCGCCATCACTCGCCACAAAAAATGAAGTCGCTTATAACTCCCACATACATTATCCAATCTGTTCCAAACTTCATACGGTGAATGCTGGACCCAGCCTGAACGCGCACATGTAAAATAGTGACATCCACCTATAGCGCCACCTGCTGGTGGTTGGAAATGTCTTTTTCTATCCACACCTCACATTTGATCGAACTCGTCCTACAGATTTAATGCTATAGACTTCAAACTTGGCCAGCTTACTCTTAAGACATGGGGGGGAAACACTCATGGAGAATCTTTTTCAAACCTCAAAGGGTGTGGCCATGGCGACGCCTCAAAGTTATGACTCGTCATGAAGAATTAAGTCGCTTATAACTTCCACACACATTATCCAATCTGTCCCAAACATCATACGGTGAATGCTGGACCCAGCCTGAACGCGCACATATAAAATAGTGACATCCACCTACAGCGCCACCTAATGGTGGTCGGAAACATCTTCTTTTTTTTTCACACCTCGCTCTTGATCAAACTCCTCCTACATATTTCATGCTAAAATCTTCAAACTTAGCCAGGTTACTCTTAAGCAAGGGGGGAATAAAAATCTTGAGAAACTTTTCCAAACTCTGAACGGTGTGGGCGTGTTCAGGCGGTGAAAATCGTGTCATGGCGTTATTGATTTGAAAGCCTTATCATCATCGCAAAGTCATGAAACTTGGTACACACGTCCGCCTTGTCGACCTCGTACGTATGTAAAGAGTATTGTGTGTGGGCGGTGCTAAATGGCTCAGTGGCGCCCCCTAGAAATTTTCATAAAACCCGCTCATACGTACGCAGAGGATATCGTGCGTGTGGGCAGAGCTGCAGCCCCAGCGTCCAGCGCATGCCCCAACGTACGCACATCCCAACGTACGCACACCTCGGTCCCGCTCACAGCTGCTTGCAGCTTTCTAGTTAATTTTATACCCCTTTTTCAGAAGTTTACACAGCAAACTGAGTTCTGGATGAAATGTCTGTGATGAAAGGATGAAAAGCTCTGTTGTCCACCATAAATTTACGCCTCCTTTCAGAGCTGTCAGTTTCAGGGAGTAAAGTGAACCACTTGACTCTACTTCGCCCCTCTCTGCAGGGTCTTCCTCTTTTGAGACTGGAAGTACTCAATAACTCGTGAAGCATGATAGAACACAGTAAATAGCCTGAGAGTTCACACCAGCACACACAGCAATGCAAACTCAGACTGCTGTGTTGGAAATCTGAAATAAAGACACTAATGAGTTCCAATGTGACAGTACAAGAAGGCTGAATAACAAGTATTCGCAAAAGAGTCGAACAACACAGAATACAACAGCAGTCTGTAAGGTCCGACAAATTCAGCAACAGTGCGGAATTCCTTTTTTCCTTGTTTGTTTGAACACAACCTGGAGACGGCCATGTAATTCATCTTTAAAGCCTCATAATAAAAAAACATAAAAAAACCTGTATGGTTTATCAAAGGCCTAAAAGCTGTGAGAAGCTCAACAAGCATTTTGCACTGGTATACGTATCATCTTGAAACAGACATTACAGGCACGAAGCAGGTCAACATATGTGTATTAAGACATGTTCCATTACACTACCATGCACCAAACTGATATTTGAAATATAGTGGCATTAGGCACAACATCATCATCAGACACAGGTAGAGAAATGTACCACTCTGTCGGTTATTTTGGCTGGATATAACCAAGTCTTCACAGTTGGTCTAAATCTCTGTTTTTATTTTTTTATTTTTGTAATGGCAGAATGCTGTCCCTACTGATGGTGGAGTCAATGACCAGTATAATCATTTCCACCTTCTAACTGGGAAATAAGGTCATATTTCCTTGTTGGGATATAAAACATTCAACAAAGCACTGAAAGAGCATCGGCTGGTTTATTTTCTTAACTGAACTATGTAATCGCTGATAAAAAGGTTCCAAGTTACAGCCAATGCAGTATGATTTGAATTTGAATTTAGGAGATCAACAATAGGCTGGATAATTCTACTCTGATCTGTGATTGGGACATATACAAATCCCTTCCTCATCTTAGCAGCTCACAGAATTACATATTTCAAACCCAGGTGGCCTCAAATAAAGTGCCAAAGCTGTGCTTTGTTCTTGTTTTTTTAATTGGTAATGACACCAGACACCAAAACATATCCTCTTTAGAAAATAAAAATATACCTATAAAACGTAGATGTGATATAGACAGATTTCTTCCTGATAACTTCTTCTAGACTCATACTCTTCCTGCTATTGGTTATTGGAGCAAATGCACTGCTTCGTCTTTTGCCTATTGACCTATTACGGTCAAGGACAAAATAATTCAATGTAATAATGAATGACCTGATCCCAGATATGATCATTTAAAAAACACAACATAAAATCTTGAATCCACATGAGGTGAACACAATAAAATGCATTGTAAACTGTCAACTTTTTCCTCTGTCATATTTGTTTAACAGTTTCTTCCCATCCGCTACTGGCCTTATCAACAAGCCCCCCTTGACACTGACTCTCTCCCTCTCCCCTTCCAGACCTACAAGCTACATTAACGTAGCATCTTCAGACCTTCTGCGTTACATTAACGCACAGTCTCTATTTGTATATATATCTAGATTCTGTATATATATCTATTGTCTGCACCAACTAAACCAAGTCAAATTCCTTGTAAGTGCAAACCTGCTTGGCAATAAACTCGATTCTGATTCTGATGGTGTTATGTCTTATGAATAAATACAGCTGTACAAACTGTACTCTGAATATGTTCATTCCCTATTTTCTCCTTTGTAGCTGTGTACAGCTCATCTACCCAGTTTGTCAGATGCCCCCAGTCACTACCAGGCAGTGTGTCGGGCGCTGTACACTGAAACCAGGGAGCTACGCACATTCCTGGAGAAGATAAAGAGCGCCAAAGAGGTGAGTCCTTATCTTTTCTCACCTTAGCCATGAGGTCATGAAACTCAGGCACATCCGTTGCAGTTTAAGCCAGCAGATAGCCAGATGACCTCACAGCTGTGACAGTGAAGACACAGTACAGCTGAAATGTGAAATCATTTTGTGGGCATGGTGAACGCATTAACTCAAGCTGCAATAAATGGTCACATGACGAGCTCTGAACTTTATTTTTCCCACAAAAGACAGGACTCGACAGTTCTTCAGCACTTTGAGCTTACATGCCCCAAACTGAAACTCGGTCGCTCCATGAATTGTAATCCTGAAGCTTGTGAGAATGAAAACAAAATTTTGTATAAGTAACAAAGAAACAGCTCAAGTGACTGTAGTTACTGTATAACACTGCTCTTGTTTATTAAATGTTCAAGTAAGGAAACCAGCCATCATTTCTGTCTCAGTAATAAACCATCACTGATGTGGGTTTACAGCAAGCAGAAGTGACTGACATATCAGAGACTTGAGGACAAAGTCAATGATGACAGCTGTTGCCAGGCAGCCATCTGATGTAGAGAGGTAATCTGAGGCAGTGACTGTGGATAAGAAATTAATTTGAATGTACACATGAGCTTACTTGAACAAAATCATGTTTACAATCCAGTGGAAGACAGATTTCCATGAATTTGTAAGATTTGGTGAGTGGTCTCATAAATAGGAAATGAGTGTAAAGGGGGGTGCTTTGTCTGGTCCACTGTTACAGTTGTTATAGCTCAATGGGACACTTCTTATGACTGTACCATCATTCAGTCTCAAAACGTCTGCGGGACACTTTCTATGAAGTGTGCGGATGACAGACTTTACTCTCGGACCCCGGAGGCTGACAGGTTTAAGTGGGCCGCTGCAGAGAAATTGTGACATGTCTGATGTGCATGTCAGACATAGACGACAATATCTGCAGACATACTGACTCTCATTCCGACAGAAGTGCAGAGTTCAGGTTCTA
Organism: Odontesthes bonariensis; assembly: GCF_027942865.1. NCBI lineage: Eukaryota > Metazoa > Chordata > Actinopteri > Atheriniformes > Atherinopsidae > Odontesthes > Odontesthes bonariensis. The sequence continues at coordinate 9,204,083 of NC_134510.1, forward strand.
GTAATTCATTCAGTCAGACATGATTAAAACAATCATTCATGACCGCCGTTTGTGTGTGTGGCATAATGTTTTCACAGCTTGGCTAAAGAACTCCAAAGGATTCACTTTGCCTGTAACAGGTCATGAGTCAGAATTGAGGTTGGGGGCTTGCAGGTGTTTTCCCAGTATGTGCCTTAGCTACCTGAGATTAGCTGTCGCTGTGTTATGTTTTATACTTGATGAAAAGGCTTGACAAATGAACATGAGTTAATAATGGGATTCTTTCATCACAGAGGCATTATCAAATCATTCTAATTTGCCCCAAGTTCACGCTCAAGCCAACATTCTTCTAATCACAAAGTTATGTCGTATTGTTTCACATGACCTCTTGGTTTTTTTGCAGGAGTCTTTGAACCTTGTTTCTCCTCAGGAGCGATTTGGAGCTCAGCTGTGGGTTGGAACGTTTCCCATTAGGAGATGTGTGTGTCTGTGTGTCTGTGTGCTCCACCTCAGGGTTCCTTCCTGCCATGCACTACTTCTGCTGCCCTTTTGGTGTGTGTAATGCATCTGAATGAATTGAGGGGATTTGGATGGTTGCGTAACTTGCTGAGAAAGAAGCTTTATAAGGAGAACATTTGGGGACTGCAGTAATTGTACACTGGAGGAATCAACATCGCAACACTCGCTGCACCTCATAAATCCCAGCCATGTATTTCTAGTGCGGTATTTTATACTATGAATGTAATATGAATAAACTACAGTCCAATTTCCTTTTCACATTTCAGTGTCAAATATTTGGTTCAGTTTATGTGATTATGGTTCTTTGTTGGGTAATACACAGAATAAGAAAGACATTAGAAAATAAGATTCTTTATCCCAAATGTGTGTATGTTTTCACTATGTGAAACCATGTTCATGTTTTTTCTGAAATGTCTTTCGGTGCGTGCAGATGCTTCTTTGTGTGCAAAGCGTCTGCTGACCACAGCTTGTGTGTGTTAGGTGCCCTCGTGCCCTAGTCCATCCATCTATCTTTACCCACCACTTGCAGATTATCATTGTCAGAGTTGCTTTGTGTCTCTACAAACAAGCCTCCTGGCTGGAAATTCATAGAAAAGCAATTGAAGTCATGATGTTTTATAGAAACAATTCCATCTTCTATTCACTCACAAATAGGGGCTTCTTATCGGCAGAAATACTTAGATTGTAGATATAGTAGGTAATATTACGATTATTTCTGTGGGGTTGAAAAAGATGAAAAACTTTGGTCACATGACGCTGACATATCGTGATTTCATTCAAATGCATCACATGCAGATTATACTGCTCAATCAACCTTTTGAATTTGTAATACGGGGCTTTGATGTGATTTGGAATTGTACACCTCATTATAAATGCGATTAATGGTGTTAAAAGCAATTGAACTAATCTTTCCTTATGCTCTTCACTGGGTAGATTAGCTGTGTTTTCATTTGATGAGCTATTATAAACCACTAAGCACTGCAGTGTTACCCTGTGCCACTGAAGTACACTGTTGATAAACTGACTCGTGAGGCAGAAATCTGCGTGTTGACTGACATTATGTAACCAGTCAGTCGAACAGCTGTTTTCTGATAGGATGATGAAGAATTGTAATTTTCCCGGTGGATTGAGGTCTTCACGAAGCAGTCAGCAGGGCAGGCTCTTGTGACTGTCTTATCTACATTTGATGTGCTGTGACGTGAGCAGTCTTGCCACAAATATTAACCAGAGGGAACATATTGTCTGTCTGCCTGCTGCTTTAATATGCTCACATACTTTTGTGCCTTTTCTTTGTCTCCCTTTTTCTCTTTCACACACACATACAGGCACACAAACACGTCTCCTCTTGAGAAATGCAGAGGAATGCAGGTTAGCTCCTTGTTTCGCACAGTATGGCTGTCTGCCAGGCTGTTTTACAACATTGTAATGACTTCACACTGTGCAGATTCACACAGATGTCAGAATGGAAGAGGACCTTGCTGCATCGTTCACTGCCTGAAAGCACAGACCAACTTAATTTCATGTGTTTTCACTTTTTACTTTAGCCTTACCTATAAAGGGATGTTTATTCCTGGGAAGAGTAGCAACTGTCTTGAATCTTTTACACTGGTGAATAATCTTTTTATATGTACAATAATGGACCTAAAATTCTTTGGAAATAGCTTTGTAACCCTGATGGGCAGCAACAATTGCTTTTCTGATGTCTTTCCTCTTTCGCATTGTGTTAACAAGGAATGTTACGCCAAACTGCTAAAACATCTGCCTTTATAGACTTACTAATGATCGATTATTCAAATGCATTTGATTATCAGCACCTGACTGCAACTTATCATATTATTTCTTATGGAAGCAGTAAGGATGCTTCTGCATTTTGGCTTAAGTTTTGTTGAATAAATTATGATACAGGGTAATACAACGTATTGTTTGCTATGTAAGGATGTGGTAATTTAGTGCTAGGACATAATGCTGCTATTGATGTATCTATAAACAACAGAACATAAGAAATACTATGAATGTATGAGTGAGTGAGAAAACACTCTATAGAATACTTTATGGCACCTAGATAAAATAAAAAGATGCAATTTGACAACACTAAAATAGTCACAGGTGCAAGTGCTCACAGGCTGCATTCTGAGCCAATCTTCTCCTCAACCTAACCAAGTAGTTTTAGAGCTTGAACGTAGTCAATTTTGTTGCCAAAACCAAACCAAAGAGTTAAAGTGGATAGGACATGCTCGAGAGTCAAACCAGGTTATCAAAAGTGAAACAATAAGCATTAAAGTTTTCACACAAGAATTATTAATGGGTCCCCAAGATGAAAGTCTCAGGCCTTATTTCAGTACCAGCTCTCGAACCACCCATTATACACTTTGTAGCTGGTTGATATGGCACACACTCTGCACTGGCTTATAACAAGTTGCCAGAGCACTGAGCAACATTGCAAATATGTGTATTCATGGCTCTGAGACAGGAAAAGGGACAATTTAAATAATTATCGGTTAGGCAGGATTCACGAGGATGCAATGTCTTAAAGCTTAATAATTACCTCACATTTGGATCTGTAGTGACAATAAGTCAGCATTTAGCCACACAGCCATTCATTCATCAGCCATGCAATGAAATAGATTGGCTGATGCCTTTACTGCCTCTTGAAAATTCAAACTTTAACTGAAATATTCACTGCAAGCAGTGGTAGCAAAGCGAAGTAACAACCCAAATTCAATTTACTCAGTGTTCCTCATTAAAGTGAATGAGAAAGGGAAAAAAAGAATGAAGCAGCTAACAGCTCTTAATGGCACACACACTAGCTGGCTGTAAATGCTCTGGAGCATCTGCTTCTGTATTCACATATGGCTGCACTCGCTGATCTTCCTGACTTCCTATGTGGCTGGCCTGAATAGAAAACACATTTAGGCCTAATCTGGGCTACTTTTAACACTTATGGTGCAGGCAAGTGTTATGTGGGCCAGATGTGGCCCAAGGGTTATAAACTGTCTTTGACATTGGTTATAGCAAGTGTTGTGAAGGCCAGAAAGGGCCCAGAGTCCCCCAAAAAATTAAGATTTGGACATTTCTGGTGGATATGTTGCTGAGTCTAGGCAGCCAGACTCACCCTGAGTCAACACCATTAATCGAAGCCAAATTTTGGCCAAAAATTACTTGCATTCTGGCATGATAATCTCAAGAAGTGACAAGCTAATGTAGCAGACATTTGAGTTCATACATGTCACTTATGTATGAAAATGAGTTTAGTTTAGCATCCCAGCTAGCTAATGCTTGATGATATTTAGATCAGGCAAAGTACAAAGAGGCTGATGTAATTGTTGTGAGAGTGTGTTGCAGTGACTCGTGCAGCCGAATGTTGATAGCTCCCTTTAACTGTCTGTAAACTGAACATAAACAGCAACTGTGTCTCCGGAACCAGCACAAATTTTTTCTTCAGCTGAAGGTTAACAACATGCCACCTTAAGTGGAGTCAGAGCTGTGACTAACACTGACCGTTTTTCTTTCTCTACCAGAACCTCCGGAAGATGGAGGCGGAAACGTCAGAGGAGCCTGGCGGAGACCTGAATGAGCTACAGAATGCTGACTGGGTATACAACCACACCTCAAACTTCCAGCATAAACTGATCATTTCTTCTTAGTGGTGTAGACCCCTTTTGATGTAATCGGATAGATTTTTCAATACTGCATGTTCACATAACACAACCTCTATGAAACCATGCACCACTCTAAACAGTAAGTTAATGCTGATTTGGATGGAGCCACCCCTCTCCCCTTAATTTTGCTGCACAGAGATGTTAGCTCACAGATTAGAATCAAATACAATTTACTACTGTATTAAAGGGTTTGTGCTATTTTCTACATCTATATCGTTGTCCAATTTCAATGTTTGCTTTCTTTGTCAGGCACGATTCTGGGTTCAGGTGATGAGGGACCTTCGTGATGGAGTCAAACTGAAGAAGGTGCAGGAGCGTCAGTACAACCCTCTGCCCATCGAGTATCAGCTCACTCCCTATGAAATGCTCATGGATGACATCAGGTCCAAACGCTACAAACTGCGCAAAGTCATGGTGAGTGTCTAAAAATGTTTTGCAGCCCACAATATAATAATCAGTGAAGTATGTTTGGATTAGAAATGTTCATGCCTTCTGTTTACTACACAGTTTTTTTTTCATCTTGTGGGAAAATGCTTTGATTGACTCGAAAATCCATGTAAATGACAATACTGAGGCCAGGGTTGGTTTAAATGGGAGTACTATAAAAATATTTTAATGACAGTTCTCTTCCTAAAAGTAAGAGTTGTTGTGCTTGCTGGATATCATTTTAGCAATAGGTAAACTTTTAACACAGTCTGTAATTTAACATGAGCAATAATAAACAAAAGTTGGTCAAGAACATTATAAACACATTAACACACAATTTCAAGCTTTTTTTCATCAAATTCAAGATGAGCTAATGTGTTTTGATTTTGAGTAAAATGTCTCACTTTCAACATTTGACTTCTTCTATATACGATCATGAATAAAATATTGTGTTCACATGTTTTTTTTAATGTGGGTTGTAGGTGACCTCCTGAAACAATCAAACAAAATTTTGTTCAGATTACAATCTGCCCCCTAAAGTTGAATTTTTGAAAGCCTGAGTACCTCAAAAGCTGGGACCTTGACACCAAACATGGCTGCCCGCCCTGCACATAAAATTCTCTTGGTAAAAAAATGTTTCCAGTCCCACTCATAGTACTGTCCAAAAATGTATCAGTGAACAAATTACTAAGGTGTTTTTACCAAAATGCAGTGTAAGGAATGGTTATCAGCTGGTATGTTTCGTCTGGTCTGTGAGCACAACAGTGGACAAATCTTAGTTCTGTCAGAACCACTCTCGTCAAAATGAGACGAGAAACAGATATAAATTTCAGAAGCTTATTCTGAATGCATACAATTTATGTTTGGTGGTATGGCTCTGTTCGGAGGAAGTTCCCAACTTTTCCATGAGCTCCATGGAAGCCAAGACAGGGAACAGCAGCATCCTCAGGTGGAGTGCCTTCCATTTGCTGTAAAGGCAACAACCCCCTAGAACAGAGCAAGCAACAATGAACAACAGAATGACATTGTTTGGCAATGCGAAGTGGAGGTGATGGGTGCAAGCAGAAAGCAAAAAGAGCAGTGACAGCAAACCAAGTTTAAATGAAGCGCCCCGAATGCCAGCATCCAATTGCGAGCAGCAGCTGATTACCCATAAGCACAGTTGGTTTGTGGACAGCCATAAGGGTTGGGTCGGCGTCAGCCAATAGGCAAAGGGCGCGTTGACTACGTGGCCTGCCAGAACTATCGCGGTGCTCCATTGATGGTTCAACTTGCAGCTGGAACTTGATCAACCTGAGTGTGACATTGATGCCAGCTATGAATTCCAACATCCAAAGCTTCTTCATATTGAACTCTTTGTTGTGACTTCCAGTTAGTTTTAGAATAGAATTTTAGATTGTGTTTGTTTCTTTCATTAAAGGGATAGTTCACCTCTTTTGACATGAAACTGTATGACATCCCATACTAGCAATATCGTGCATGAACATTGGCCCCCGCTGCGTCCTGTGAGCCGAGTTCCGGCCACATTTTGGTGTTGACGAAGGTAGTCCGGCTAGTTGGCTGGGGTCAAAAAAATAAAGCGTTTTGCTTCTCAAAACAATATGCGTTCAAAAGAGTAATACAATTGAATCACAAAATCGTTCTCCAGGAAAAAGTAAGACCTCACAATCGATTTTGTGATGCAATTGTATTGCTCTTTTAATTTTTTTTTATATTGTTTTGAGAAGCAAAACGCTTTATTTTTGTGACCCCAGCCAACTAGCCGGACTACTTTTGTCAACACCAAAACAAGGCCGTAACTCGGCTCACAGGACGCATTCTGGGGTAAGCCAATGTTCATGCTGCTAGTATGGGATGTCATACAGATTCATGTGAAAAGAGGCGAACTATCCCTTTGAATGGTTTTCCTCTCTGACCTTTTCACTTTGCACATTCCCATGAGATTATTAAAATCAGCTGACCAGAAGCTCCTGGTTGTCCCGTGGATATCAGGCCTTTGCTTTAGCTTCTCCTAAACTTCTGGTTTCTTTAAATATGAACAGTGAACATTATTAAAAAACAAATAATTTTGTGCTTTGACTTTTAAGCCAGACCTCTTATCACACTGAACATGTTTATCACACATTAAACATGCTTATACATGTAGGACTAGACCCGACTACTCATGGAGTCAAACCCTTTCTCTCTTCATGTGTAATCAGGTGAATGGAGACATCCCACCCAGGTTAAAGAAAAGTGCTCATGAAGTTATCCTGGAGTTCATCAGGTCCAGACCGCCTCTTAATCCCGTGAGTACAAATAAATATTGTAGATTTAAATCTAAAACATGTCTTCCCTTTAAACAAATGATCTCTTGCTTCAATCTCTGTGACTCTCTCTAGTTTTTGTTGTTCCTTTGTAAATTTTAAAGCCAAAATCATGATAATTACTTTATAGTAACACATATCACCTGATATGAATTGGTGTTTAAGTCTCAAAGATTTATATAAGAATGTAAATTGCATTTAAAACCTTTTTCTGTAATAATCTGAATGTTTAAACTGTCTAATTTGAGTTTTATTGACGTGCAAATTAATTGGAAAGCAGTGTCCATCTCTCCTGTATTGATAGAAATCTTGCAGCAGGATTAGCAGACGCTGTTTCAGCAGGGCACTCATTTCTCAGAAATCAATCAGTCACTCACAAGAGACATGAGGGGAGTGGCGAAGAGCAGGCCTGCTGGCTACAGACCATTCATGTCAGTTTTTGCACTCCGTTTACACTCTGTCACCCACCATCAACCTGTGCTAGGTATCAGCTCGGAAGCTGAAACCTCAGACTCAGCTTCCTCCCACCCTGCATGAGCGGATCCTGGAGGAGATCAAGGCAGAGAGGAAACTTCGCCCTGTGTCACCCGATCAGGTCCGCAGGGGAAGACTGGGTACGGAAAACTTGTTATTTTGTATTTTTAGTTGTACTGTTGTTGCGCACACACAAGCAAACACTCTCACACATACAATCATACCTCACTCTGCAATGATTACTTACAAACTGTGCTGTAGCTTCATTATTTCGAGCTGTTTTAGTTCCTTTAACACTTTACGACACTATTATTTGTGCCTCTGCTCTTTGCTGTTGTAGCTGATGCTGCCTAACCTTTCATATTTGTGTTGCTACTAATGCCTATTAATATTTTGTTCAACATATTGTTTGCAGTGAGTGAAAGTTGAACACAAAAAAAAATGCTAAGTGTCTGCATTTCTTTTAACATCAACTACACTAAAACCAGTGCTGCATTTTTGAATGGCATTAATCTGTCACCGTTCGGCTGTGGCTTATTTCCCATCATAAAAGAGTTGAATTATTTTTTATGTGAAATCAGACAACATGCCATTTCCCAGCATTATTTGCTGAATACAAGCAGACTGCTTCCTCTTGTATCTGTTAAGTCTTGCCTTAACCTACCACCTCTCACAAGCAGTAACTCCCATGCTGTGAATGTTTCTCGTTGCAGTAATTCGGCCACTTAGCATGTCTTTCACTTTTGATGCGTCAGGTAAAGTCTCCCTTGCTGATTACCTGGCTTTTTATCTCCTTCCATGTTGTGCCATGTTGTGGCTGCTCGCCTCTTCTATCAGCTCACACATGCACACAAACATCCATGTTCAGCATCGGCACACACATTTCATGCCATGCTTCTGTGTTTGATGGTGTTTGACTGTTGCCTATGGAGATGAAACATGGAGAAGTGGGACACTAGTCAGTAGGAGGAGAGCAAACTCATAACTTTGGGGAGCATAATTAATCCACTGAGTTCATAAAATAAAGATGAAACCATTTGCATGCAGGGTATTGCTGCTCCATATTCTCAATACAATATTCTCAATACTGTATAATTCAACAGTTAATTGGAACAATTAAAAATAATCAAAGTGTGAGGTTGTTTAAAGCTCCTCTAACCGTAGTTTTAATGTTAATTGTTTAAATGTTCATATATGACATTGAAGGTGCCAGTAGTGAAGAATTAATTGATATTTTGGAACTTGTAGTAGGGCTGTAGAGCTTTTTGGTGTCTTTCAGTTAATTGTTTTGCTCTTCTGGCCGACAAATTCGTCTGTCATCAGTGTCATCTCAGGCAGTAAAAGGCTGCTGTGTGCAGTGGAAAAGCTTTGAAAAAAAAACATTTTATGCCATCTGCCCATAACTAATTAGCAGAATGTGTGAGTCAATAGTTGGTAAACATAATGGATAATTCAGAAGCTGAAGTGCCTGACACATATCTCAGGAGCTAAAAGTGAAGCAAACAGAGAAAAAAGAAGAGTGAATATTATCTTTCCATACGCCATATGGTGAGAGGTATGACTGCAACTACATCTGTGAAAATGTTACCAACTTTATTTGCTGATAAAACAATAATATTGCTATTTTTCATGATGCCTTCAGACCTGTTAACTTAGACCTGCAAACCCCTGAAAGTTTATAGTTTTCTTTTAAAAAAATAGCTTTTGTTTTCTACATAAGAAAATGCACTGCAGTCGTCATATTGTTTGTACCAAATAATACAGTCTGAGTGTCTCACATCATTTTCATTTGACTTCTACTTTAAGGGTTACGAGTTGCTTTAAATGTTTTTCCTGTCATCACTGACTGCAAAGAAATTACTTAAAAAATCTGTGTGAAACAATTACTGATACCCAGTGGTCAAGTTGGAGATTGCAGCCAACATAAATGCTGTTCACCCACTTTGTAGCAACCAAATTGCATCTATATTGGTTGGCTAAATTCGCTGTTGAGGAGACAGCAAGCAACTTCAGTCACTCCAAAGACTTTTAGTCTTCATTAACAATTTTCTTCTGGGAAAAGCCACACTATTGTTTTTTTCTTTTTCTCTCCCTTCGCTTTTCGTAAAATTGTTTAATCCCATCATGTTTTTGCATCTTTGACAGAGTCTAATCATGTGGCACTGCCTGTTCTTGCATTACGCAATCAGTATTGCTCAACTTTTTTCTTTTTTGTCACCCTTCAAGCAGTAGTCTTCTTTTCTGTAACTTTTAAGATTAAAATTACTTTAATGTCATGTAGTCGTTGTCACATGAAATAAACGAAATTACTCTTCCGCATTTGACCCATTAAGGTTGGCACCTGTTGAACACGCACATGCACATGCACAGGGTCACACACATGGAGACAGAGGCCATACACTGGAGCGGTGGGCAGCCGATCACAGCGCCCGGGGAGCATGGGGGTTACGGTGCCTTGCTCAAGGGCACCTCGGCCATGGCAAGGAGGTGGACTGCCACCCCTCCAGCTGTCAGTTCACCAATCTTTTATGGCAGTAATATGGCCGCCGTCCCATGTAGAAGGGACGACTGTGCAAATAGATATACATTTTTCACTCTCATAAAATAAAATAATATAAAAAAATCATTTAGCAAACCAATAAGATACAAATTACACTAGCTGTATTTAATATTATAATGTTTTTCACAGATCTCATGCACACTGTAATTTTAAACCAATTTCAGTGAAGTTCTCGAGGCTGGACCTGATCTGATCTGAAGTTCAGATAGTTAGTTTCCAGCAATATGAGGTTTGACAAATTACCTGCGTGTATTTTCAAATTCTCTCTTTATATTTCTGTCCCTCTGCTGAAGGTTTGAATCATATTTACGCTGCATTTTTACACAGAACTTGTATTTTTTCCCGTCACTGCCATTAAAATAGTCATTGAGAGTGTTATCATTGTTGAAACAGACTTAAAGAATTAATCCAACCTTAAATACCAACCAGAATTCTAAAACTGTAATTTAATCTTGTTACCCTAGGAATGATAGTTTTTCTTTTTTTTTCTTTTACAAATATTTGAAGAATGCTTAAAAAGAATGAAAAACAGCCTTCATTTTACAAACCGACAGAAACCAGGATAATGGTAAACATAACACCAAGAAGATACTGTTAACTGCATGTACACTACTCACTGCCAGAGTGACGAAAGGGAATCTCATCTGGTAAGCATCTGTCTGTCCCAAAGGGAAGGATTAAACTCAGCTCTCCTGCTGGTTGGAACAGATCACATTGACTCACAGGCGGATTGGGACATTTTAAGGGCTTCATTGCTTATGGAGATCTTACGCAGTTATTACAATTGAGACACTAAATTAATAGGCAGTGAAAGTTTATTTAATGGTGTTACTTTAATCCAGCCAAATTTAACGTACAATATCATTGTGTAACATCAATCAAGACATAGTTTTGGTGTTTTATTTGACGGATCAAATTCACAGTCTTCCCAGAGGCTCTTCTCAAACATTTGGTCCACGTTACATAACTCGTCGCTCCTTTCATCTCTAAACACTCAGGAAATGTGTCACCTTCGCAACGTGCATAATCTCTTAAATGTACCGCTGTAACGTGAAGCTTTATTAACACAAAAGAGTCTTTCACAAATCACAGTGACTTCGCAGAATTGAATCAGTGTGCAAATGGATCAGTGGTCAGCATCAAGCTCTACACAACACAGTGAAGCACACTGTGTGTCATGATTGCTCTATTCTATCAGCAGTGGCACCTGTTTTCCTTTCAATTTTATGATATGATTTTCAATGAGATGATGAGGAAACACAGTTGAGGCAGGCAAATCTAAATAATAACGTGCTCCACATCCCCTCCTACTGAAGTCAGTGCCTGTCATCATACCACAAGCTTTACTGCCTCATGCTCCCTCATTCATCTTGCGAATATTCGTGTGTACAATCCTCCCTCTATAATGAATCATTCTCACATGGTGAGAGCACTTTCAGTGCTCCATGTTTAATGGGTAGATGCTACATGTTCTCTGACACTTTAATCAACATGAATAAGGTTTTAATCAGTGAATAGAAAATCCAGTTTCAGGAAGAAATAGGTGTCTCACAAGATTAAAGTTGTGCTGTATCTCACATCTTGGTGATATATCACATACATCTGGTTGTCTGTGTTTATGGGATGACCACTAAAATGGAGATAGTGTGATCTCCTGTTTGGGCATTTAGAATACATTGTGCAAAATAATGGTTGGACAAGAAAAGTTATGGCACTTTGATTTGAATCAGACAGACATCAAGACAAAGTGTTCTAATTTTGGACAAAAAACTGAATAAAAAGATAGTGCTAGATATTTTTTTTTTTATAGATGAGAACATCAGATCTACTATGTTTAATGTGTTCATTTACAGAATAACTTAGATATATTTTAAGTATTTACTGGCCAACATCAGCACCCTGCAGTGATTGCTGCCTGACATGGAGCTGATGAGATTCCATCACTGCTTGCAGCTTTCATTCCTTTAAAAGGATCATTTATTTTTACAGGTGTGGGCTGATGTAGTTTTCAAAATTGAACTAAGATATTCAGATTTGATCTCTTTTCATTCTTTATCCCAGCTCTTTCCCCATTACTTCAAAGACAGTTTTTTTAGATGAAGTATAAATACTTAAAGATTCTCCTAATACATTTTTTACAATATGTTAAAATAAAAGACTACCATTAGCATTCCATTTCACTTGGCTTTGCTTGGTAAAAACTAAAATCTACTTATTTTTTCACTCATTGAGAAATTCTTAATTTCAGTCATGCTCTGCCCACCACTGCTTGTTCAATTAGACAACAGGACAAAAAGAAATGTGTATCAAAGAGGCACCTCAAGCTCTTCCTCTGAACTCTTTCAAAGCCAAGACTGGTTCACAGAAACCACAAAATGTTCTTGTTAGCTTCTTGCTCACATGGTATGTTTTGAAAAATGTTACTACACTAAAATAGACTCTTAGGCTGGATTCACACATATGCATTTCAGGCATCAATTGTCTTACTTCGCGTTCACTTTAAATGAGGTAACATTTTGCTTCGCTGAACTGAATTCTGGATCTGTTGCTTTGCTTTGATGGTGTAGCTTGCGGTGGAAAGTTTACAGTAGTTACAATTTTTCAAGGGGCTGTGGAAGGGCCGGCAATTCAAATCGCTTGACTTATTACGTGTCTGATTTTATGACTAATTGTCTCTACAATTCTAGATGCCTGGCTGACCTACTGTTGAACATTAATCCATCAATCTGTGTGAATCCTCCATTAGGCAGGATTCAGACCTGCTTACCAGTGTCAGTGGTCTTGCTTCTCAGTCACTTTGAATGGGGTGCGGCCATTAACCAAAACAAAGCTTTGTGTCTATGTGAATCCTGCTTTACTCTCCTTATACGCCTGACTCTCTTCGTGAGGCATTTGACAAAGATTGGCTTTTCAGATTTGTGAGGTAACAACTCCAAATGTGTCCATAGTGCACAGACATCACTATTTCAGAAGAGCAATGCAAAAACACCTCTCTGCTTAGGTCAAAGTCAGACACTTTAGGAAACACAAAAACATGTTTGACTTGAAGTTTAAACTAATTTCCTTCAGAATAAAAAAACATCGACTTCATGTAGGGTAAAATTTGACATTAAGCAGTTATGCAGTACATGAAGCAATCAGAGACCTTTTCCCCCCATCAACAGTAACCTCAAGACCAGAATGCAGCCAAGCAATAAGTAAAATCTGAATAAAAGTATTTTCGGTGAGACACATGCTGCTGACTTTCACACATTCAGGCTATTTATATGCTCATGTGGCTGCTTTTGGTTGATGGAGAGTGGTTGCACCAGCTGGAAAAAATAAAATCATGAAAATTATCAGAGCAGAACTAAGAAGTAAAGGCCTCCTCAGGAAGAATTAAATCATTCAATGAAACAATCTTGTATTTGCTGCATCAATAATCATAGATTGTTTGGATGTAAGCCTCAGGCATACTGAATTCTGTGATCAACTCGTAGCTATTCTAATGAAGGAGGTGTCCTCTTTTAGGTTTTGGCAAAACTCGCAGTATGCCACAGGATTTGTTTCGTACAGGAAGAGGTAAAGTATATGCAATGAGTTTTGGAAGGCCTTGTTTGCCTTTAACTTAAAGGCCTTGTCTATCTCCCTCCCTGGCTGAAAACTAATATCTTCCAAAAAAAAAAAACAAAGACATAATGTAAAATATGTATAGGGGTCAGTCAAAAATCTGGTAATGTAGGTTCTCAAAAATGTTAGGTTAAAGACTGTTAGTTCTATTTCAGTTGCAGCTCTGTATCTTCCTCTTGCAGAAATTGCTTGTCTCATCATCCTCCCCTCCCTCCCTCCCTCCCTCCCTCTCACCTTCCTCTCAAGTCCTCTTTTGTCTTTTCGATCAATGTGCCTTCCCACAAATTACAGCTAGAATCAGGCAGGATGGCAGATATTCTGTCATAGATTGAACATTTAGTTTTAAGGACTTAGCTTTCCCCAAAGATATATCAAGACTGACAGGAGAGATGTGCTGTTTTATAGCAGCTCCATTATTTAATGAAAAAGGGCATCCATGCTCTGTGTGTAACGCTGGTCTGGTCCTTTGCTTCCCCTCAGAAAAACCTAACCCTCCCTACCCAACCTCTTTAACACTCAGATGGATCTCAAACCTCACTCCTCTGTGGCAGGTTTCACTGCATCCTTCAGTTTTGCCTCCAAATGAAACACAGTGGGATTTGAAAACTTTCCAATATGGGAAATTAGATAAACAAGAAAGATTAAAACACAGAACCCAGCAAGGATGCAAGAGAGCACAAGAGGAGGTGTTTTGGGATTCTTCTTAGCCGCTTTTTCCAGAAGTCTGAATGTCTCCTGTATGGCTTTGTGCAGATGAGTTTAGTCCATACATGGGCAGGAGGACATCCAGCACTTTGTCTCTGATCAATGGATCAGCGTCACCCAGGGTAGAACCCTCTGGTTCTCAGTCTGTACCTCAAAGAAAGAGACTTCTGAAGGCTCCCAGCCTCGCTGAGCTGGACAGCTCCGACTCAGATGTAAGTGTCTTTGTGTGTCCTTTTTTTGGATTGAATTTTTTTTAAACTGCTCCTGTGATGTGTGGAGCAAATGCTGAGAGAGGTGCATGTATTATTTATGCATTCAGGATGAGATTACGGGGCGCAAATCGGCAAGCAGCTCCAGTGTGGCGACATCTTTGATGGATGATACATCCCCAGAGTCTGCGCGGGGGAAAAAAAGTGAGTCAGAAAATATTTCCACATCCCTGTCACAGCTCAATTGCCTCTTTAATAACACCTGGGTTCGATGAGTTTTAATCTTGCAACCTTGCCAACCATATTTTCCTGACTCTGCTTTTTTTGTTTGATCATTACTTCTTTATTCCAGAATCATTCAGTCATTGGTTCATTCCAGTTAATCTGCCTACTTTTCTCTTTTTCACTTCTCTCATCCTGTGTATGAACACCAGCTCCACCCATGTTCCTGCCCATCTCCTCTACACCTCAACCAGAGAGGCGTCAGGCCCCCCAGAGGAGACACTCTATTGAGAAGGAAACCCCCACCAATGTCCGACTGTTCCAGCCGCCCTCCAAAAAGAGCTCCAAGTCTCTGGTGAGTCAGATCGTCATAAATCTTCATAAGCAGTGAAATGCTATGTGAAATAAATATTCAATTTTCTATACCATTAGATGAAAGAAAAAATAGTGTACTGTATGAAAACAGTGAGAATTCAAAGTCACGATAGCATTTTGATCAGACTAAATCCCATGAATGCATCACTTTTCTCGTTCAACTGGCTTTCTGAGTGAATTGTAGCCAGTGCAGTGGTCCATTTTGGTTCAGTAACTTAATTATCTGGAAACAGAGGGAGTGATGGGCAGTGTGAGTAGATAAGGAGAGGAAAGGGGAAAAAGATGATTGAAACTACACACACCTGCCATATTTCTTGTCCCTTTGTTTGCATGAAAAGCCTCCTCCCCTTGATTTCAACCACCACCACCCCCTTTCACCTTCTTTTTAAACTATGCTCACTTATTCTGTCAAACTACAGGACATCTGTTCTCCTTTCTCCCACACACACCTCCGTCCTCTCCCATTCAGGTTGGGATGATAGCCTCATTTTACTCCTGGACCCCCCCCCTCCTCCTCTGCCCTTCTCCCTCCACTCTCCACCCTTTGCGGAGCTCCCACCCTATCGAGATGTTTGCATTGAGGTTGATGAAGGCAGTTTTTGCTCTCTGCACGAGCGTTTACATCAGACGAAGAGAGTCAGCCAAGGTTTGCCGGTCTCCTCTCAGTCAGTCCTGGCCTAATAACTGTAGCTTCCCTCTTCTAATGATTCCAGCTTCATTAGAGATAATTCACCCACAGTATGAGCAGGCTTCTGCCGTGGCAGACTAATGACAAAATCACTGACAATCATTTAGTGACCAGCACCACTAACTTCATTGCTTTCTATATAACATTTGTCACACTCTGGTGCATTTAGGTAACTACTGTGTAGCTAAAATACATTCAACTTTGCTCTTGTGTAAAACAAATCACTTGTTAGTTTATTAGTCATTTTATGTGTATATGTAATTAATTATTAGATTTTCTTGCCTATTTTACCAGATTTTTCTTCAATAAAGTACATTTTTAATTAAATTGTTGCCCTAAATAAGCCTTTATCAGTGGGAAATGAAAGGAAAGAGAGCAAGATATATTTACATTTATATATATATTTATATGTTTATATAAACATAGCATTACATAAAGTACTTATCTGTTTGTTTGTTGTCCACCATTTTGAAGTCTTGACATTTGGCAGTTCCCATATTTGGATAAAAGTTACATATGTCTATAGCTAGGGAGGAAACTATGCACGGCCATATGTCAGTCACAAAGTAGCCCCACTTTGCAGCATACCTGGGTTTGCTGAACTCTAGATAGAAGGTTTATAAAAATCCTCTAAAAAACATGTTTACATCTTCAGTTTTAAAATGAACCCTTATAACATAGTGATGGGGTTATTTTTTATAACTTTGGTAAGCTCCCTCAAGAATCCCAAAAGATTTTTTGCAACTGTTTTAAAGGCTCTAAAAAAGAAACACGTGTAAAATTGGTGGGGGTTTTTTCCCCGTAACTTTAGTTTGTCTCTGTTATGGACCGGAGATCTGTCCATGGTGTACCCACCTGATGACAGCTGGGATGGGTTTCAGTTTTAAGTTTTTTTATCAACTCAAGGCGCTCCAGAGATACAGTCCAATTTAAGCCAATTATAATCGAATTAATTGTAATATAACCAATAATCCAATCAAATAAAATAAACATCCAAATTCGTCCATTTCACACAATTTAAAAAATAGAAAAGCTAAATAAACCAACAGATTGAAACTTCTCTTTGATTAAACCCCCTGTTGTTGTCATCATAATGGCAACACTGGTAGAATGATATATATAAAGTCCAAGATATCAGTGTAACATTATCATTGTGGGGTGAAATATAACCCTTTTCACATATATTTGGATTTTAAATGGCCAAGCACCTCCTTTTGTTGTATTGTTTTGGCCACCTTAGCAACAGTACCCCTTGTTAGATTCGATTGAAAATATGCTTCACAAGTGTATCATAACATTTTCCTGCTCAGTGTTTGGGGAATCAGCTTTTACTGTAACTGTCACTATCCAATAGAAAAGCGTAATGGTTGATCTGAGGAGTTGTAGCACTATCATCACTTTTTAAACCAAGTTAGAAAGTTTGCTGGAAGAAGCTCAGCATAATGAGTCTTATTAATTTGCTTTGTTTGACGAGTATACCTCTTGGATGTGTAATATTGCATAATGTGCATACATTATTTTGGGAGCTATGTTTTGTTCATGACCGCTGGGATAGGCTGCAGCCCCCCGCGACTCGACAGTTGGATTAAGCGGGTACAGAAAAGGGATGGATGGATGGATGTTTTGTTCATGTTTCTGTTAGCAGGGTGTTTTGTCTGTCAAGGGACCACAGGAATTAGTAGCTATTATCTGGTGTGGTGCATCAGACGGTAACGTTTATGTCTAAACAGTATGCTATTCCTTTTACCCTTTGATGATCATTTTTGTATTCTGAAAGTTTTTCTTAACAGTGTTCTCTTTAGTTCCATTTACTCTCTGTACTGCTGTTTTCTTTTACTGAACAACGGGGGCATTTTTTATGACCCAGAGGTAGCCAGGACCCACTCACACTGCAGTGAAAAGTGCAGAAAGATGGCTGTTTGTGTCCTGAATGAGAAACACTAGGTCCGGTGTGTTAAATCTGCTGTTGCCGGGGTCACCGGTCTGTGTGTCTATGCGTGGTCCAGTTGTAATACTCCCGTTTTGTTCGAAAGCCAAGATGCTGGAGTTCACAAAGTGTAAATATCTTTTCGAGGGTCAATACTAGGGTTTGGCTAAGGATAAGATTAAGAGTTAAGGTAAGGGTTTTGGGTTTAGGGAATATGTTACGTCCCTACATGACTATGAGTATGTGTGTGTTGTTACAGGAGGAGTTCTGTTTCCCAGTGGAGTGTCTGTCTCTGACGGTGGAGGAAGTGATGCACATCAGACAGGTGCTGGTGAAAGCTGAGCTGGAGAAATTCCAGCAGTACAAAGAAGTCTACAATGCTTTGAAGAAGGGAAAGGTAATATGTTTTTCTCACTTACAACACTGACACTGAATGAGCTGTGTTCTATCTTTCTTTTCTTCACCATGAGCGAAAGAGCATATTAACTTTCTCCTGGGGGAAATTGCCTCTTGATGCTAATCAGTCACATATGGTTTTCAGTAGTTTTTCAACTAATATCGTCAACTTTTTATTGCAGCTTTGCTTCAGTTGTCGAACCAAAAGGTTTTCCTTTTTCACCTGGTCCTACATCTGCCAGTTCTGCAAAAAGTAAAACACCTCAAATTATCATTCTCACGTTTCGCATTATTTGTTTCCTGTTTTGTATAGAAGTGTTATATTAGATACTATGACGGCTTTCATTCACCTTCCTCTCTGTTTTATCTTCCAATCACCTTTTTGCAGGCCTGTGTGTTCACAATGCTGCAAAAAGGTACGTCTGATCGGATAAACCAGCCAAATCAGCTTCCTGTGCAACGGGAAAATTAGCTTAATCTTTGTTCTGGTAATAACAACAGGTCCCTGTTAAAAAGATCAAATTTCCCTTTTAGAAAGCAAAGATAAACACGTCATAGTCAAGTGAGTTTTGACCAGTGTTAAAAGTAATCAGTAAAAGCATTAGTACAATCACAGTTTTGTCCAGTTTCTAGATTTAAAATCCTTATATAAACAATAACCCCTTAGCCTCTTTTTGTTATGTACACACATATTGAAAGATCATTTGTCTCTGCATTCTTTTTCAGTAACTATTACTCTGCCTCCTATTAACATTCATACCATCCTTCTGTAACAGATGCGGCTGCCATCCAAACCTTATTCTAGTCTGCCCATCTATTCCATTGGCTCGACCAACACTCTCCCCAGAGATAGAATAAATGCCATGGCTACTGTAGAAGGAGTCTCTGAGGCTGCAGGACCGGGGCCTTTAATGACAGAAGGAGGGGCCGCTGCGCCCCCCACTTTGAAAGAATCTAGAAAAGCGGCATCTAAAGGATCTGGAAAAGCCACGGGAGCAGCAGCATCTCCTAAAGCTGACAAATCCTCCGGGAGCCCACAGCGCCACGGCATTCACAAGACCATGTCCAAGTAAGAGCTATGAGCAGCATTATTTGTTTTGTTTGTCCTCATTTCAACAAAGCATGTTGAGATTTGAGTCAAAGGAAAAAAAAGAGAGGAATAAACAGAGGTTAAAATATGCCACAAATGCTGCAGTTTTAAAGCAGAGAATCAGATGCAGAATGTGTTCCTCATCACAGACTGCAATACTGAAGCATAAAACATGTTTAAAAAAAACAGAGCACAGCTCTCAGTTCTGTTAGCCGCGTCTTTGATTCAACACGTCCACCTCACACAGCACTCTTCCAGTTTGATGCTTCCAACTATAAATTACTGACATCTAGTGGACAAGGTTATAACTACCAGACCAGTAGGTAGTAAGCTGCCTGCTGTCCACATTGCTTTGTCATGTGTCCTAGACATGCCAATCTTCCTATTGTGTTAAGAGAGAAAAATTAGGAAATGGTTTCAATTTTTCTCATTCAGTTCTCATTCTTTTATTTTGCACAAAAAATAAAAGTAAAAGTACGGTCACAGGTGGAATCCCTTGAGGAAAAACAGTTGAACTTTGAGTTTGCGCTTTGGTGAACTGATGCTTTAAATAATTTAAGACCAACTGTGATGAGCACAAGCTCACAAGCTCAAGCCTGTTGCAAGTTGTTAGTATAAAAACAAGCCCACCATGACAACTTTGACTTGTTTCACAGGCTTTCGAAGCATGGCTCTTTAAAGTCTCACGATGAACTGGAGCTTCCCCCGGAGCTGACGGAGGACTGGGCCACCATGGAGGTGTGCGTTGACTGCAAGAAGTTCATCTGTGACATAATCGCCTCCAGCAAGCACAGCCTGTCACTGGCCACCAAGAGGGCTCGCTTAAAACGCAAGACACAGTCCTTCTACTCTCCTAAAGGACGGGAGGAGTACAGGCCGTCTGAACGAACAATCAACGAAATCTGAAACTGCTTATGCATATTCAAGTCAGACAGAGCTGTCAGACTAGTTGAATGAACCTCAGAGATGGGCTTTGTGTGTGTGTGTGTGTTTTAAAAAAAAATTTGTTTAATTTCTTTTGGGCTGTGTTCTGACTACGGTATCGAGCTCCTCCAGACGAGAGCATCCTGCAGGTCAGCCAGCTTTTTTAAAACTTTTTTTTTTACATCACTGACATCAAAGTGTATCCTTCTCTTTCTGGCCACAGACATTTGACTACAGAGAAGACTGTGGGAAGTCAAAGTGCACTGACTTCCTCCCCTCTGGTGGCACAAGCATGTGGTCCAGCCCAACTCACATTCAACTCAAAGCACAAAACTGAAGAGAGAGTGTGTTGCGAACTGAGAGTCACACTCAAGTAAATACAGACTATTAAGCTGTACAGTTTATATGGGTTGTGATTTTTTTTTTTTTTTAACGTGTGTGCGTTTGTGTGTGTGTGTGTGTGTGTGTGTGTGTGTGTGTGTGTGTGTGTGTGTACGGTAAAGGATTGATTGAAAAAAAATATTACCCTCTGTTTTGAATTTTGCTGATGATGCTCAGGGAGACCCTCCCTCCTCAATGCAACAGTCAGCACACCTAAAAGCATGATTCTGCTCTTCTGCAGGAAGGAAAGGAAAGCACTACCTACATTTTTCTCCTGACAGAAACTGCACCTCAGAGATAAAAAATCCCCAGTTTTTAATGCTGATTAGTGCCAAATAATGCCCACTTTCTCACACCTGAGTCACGGAAGGTAACGCTATTTCCCTGCTGGATCTTTGCAGTGATAATGCTGCTAAGGTAGCCAACCTGCACTCATTAAAGCCCACATTTAAAATAAAACAAAGATAAAAAAGACATTGCTCAAAGTTGAAAATATAAAGATAACATGCTTGGATGTTCGTTGTCACAGCAGTTGGTGACTTGCTGGAACAGATCTCTGTGGGTGGGGTATCAGATCAGAGCGGTTATATTGAATTGGTGAAAACAGATCCAGGATGGGCTGAGCTACTGAGAATTTCTTTTATCTGTAATTTGACTATTCCTGACTGGTAATTGTTCATTTCTTCTAAATGCCACACAACTGTTTTATACCACAGGTTCTCTGTTCTAAAATTGGTAGAATCTCTAAACCTATTCGTTTTCAGAGGCAGTGAGACGCTCCTGAGTGTACAGTCAGTGCTATAGTGATACAAAAGAACACATGTTGGGTGATGCAGATTTGCCTCTCACTGATTAACATGAAATATTTTTGCATTTCTAAAATGTATCTTGACATTGATAGATACATAGTTAAAGCTAACTCTTTTATTTTTCTTGACATTAACTTCTTGATTTGTGTTTTAATGTTTGCATCCTGTAAAGATTAGTCATAATAAAATGCCTCATTCACAGATTACGAAACCCAGTTCAAAGTATAGGCAGCAAAAAGTAACAACTCACTGGTCCTGCTGCTTAATACACCCAGTAAATCTCATCAAAATGCCTTTATGATTTCTGTGCATCATCCAGAGCCTCACTGGCAGGAAGTAAGGTCTGACAGGCCTGGATGTTTGTAGTATTATTATTTTTTTCTTTATCATATGCCTCATCATCCTTCTGACATATTTCTGCCTTAAAAGTTGCCTTTTATGATCACTCATATATTCAGCCATCCACTGTTAACTGTACATACTTTGTTTCTATTAGTTTGTTTATAGATCAGGTGTGTGATGTCTTGAGGAGGACAGCGCTAACAGTAATTCTTCATCTCTCAGAGGAGAAACTCCCAGTAACGGTGTGTTCAGGTCAGAAGTAGAGGGGATGAGCTGGACGTCTGCAGGGGAAACCTTGCAGTGTGACAGACAGCATCGTGCATGTATAACCGTGTAGCTTGTACCCTCAGTCTATGTTACCTTTAATCTGTAACTCCCTGCAAAGAGAGTAACAAATGATGAATACAACAATAAAGTTAAATACAATACCTGACTATTGTCCCATTTCTTGAGTTACGTGTGAGTTAAAGGAAAAATTATGGAAAAAAATCCCTCTGAGGCTGCCAACAGTATTATGGGGAGCCAAAAAAAAGAGCATGTTTTTGGACTGTGGGAAATGAATGTTCTCAAGGCTCAAGTCAGAGAAAACAGCTATAAGACATCATTCTTTGTTGATTCATCCTCTCCTCTTCAGATTCTGTTTGCGTTCACCAATAAGGGAACTTTAGATGTAATTTGTTGCGCACAAAATATCAAATATTCCCTCAACTGAGAATCAAGTGAGCTTTCATCTGACACAGGGTTCTCGTGAAAAGGGTTGATCTTTAGTTAAAGTTCAAATCCACAACAGGGTAAACTATTCAGCATATCAAATGGGGAAAAGATGCCATTGAAGCACCGTATCAAAATGATTT
Organism: Odontesthes bonariensis; assembly: GCF_027942865.1. NCBI lineage: Eukaryota > Metazoa > Chordata > Actinopteri > Atheriniformes > Atherinopsidae > Odontesthes > Odontesthes bonariensis. Next base: position 9,226,537 of record NC_134510.1, read on the forward strand.
AGTGGTCACCAATATTTTTTCTACATCTATAAAATTGATCAACTGACCAACTTATAAAGTCCAACTAAAGTAGAAATAAATACGGATTCATAGTTTGTCAGGAAAATGTGTTATCAACCACACAGACCAACATAAATGATGAAAAAAATTACAATATTTTGGCTACATTCCAACTGTGGACTAAGTTTTAAACATCACTAAATCGTGAATTTTACATTTACATGTCTGATCATGCTCCCACCATGTAGTCGATGGCCTTGTGGGTTAGGGTTAGGGTTAGACTCGACTCGAGCTTCAATAAACTGTGGCAAAGGAGCATCCATTAATCCTTGCTGTCTCTAGTGTTTATTTTAAAACTAGCAGCTGAAAAATCAGGCAAGTATTGATGATGATACTTAGCTTTTCTCAATGTGGCTTCGCACAAAATCAATTCACTGTCCATAGTTACTCCTCTGAGTTCAGTTCGCAGGAGTAGGGGTTTAGCCCTCTAATCTCTGTGGTGCAGTGTTGGTTCCTCCCTAAATTAAGTGTTGTTTCCCTCAAAGACGACGTGTGTTTCCATACTAAGTACATGTGCATACATTATGTGGCTTTTCAATTCACCAAGCGTAAATGTGATTCTCTGTTCTGTGTAGCCCCTCCAACATTGGCGGTGCCACCTCAGTATTGCTCACCAATTTAAGTAGGTAGTCCTACTTAAGTAAAAAGCAATAAAATTTCAATTTTTTTTTCTATGTGATTTTGTTTTGACCTCTAGACACAAGTCCAAAGCATTTTTTATGTTTTCACTAAGTAACTGTGATGCATTTCGGTAATAATGTTATAACTTTTTTTTTCTAAAAAGACACATGTTTACCATTATGTTACCTTTCTTTTAATTACACCTTTTAATAATTTGGGAACTGAAGATATAAATTGCTGGAGTATTGAATGAGGAACCTTGAGACTGCTCAACAGTCTGTGGTTGTTGTCTGCTGTATATATGTCTATGGTCTGCTGGTTGTCCTGGTCATCATACACATTTTCCGTGGAAGACCACACTGGACTGGAGGCAGACGTTCCACTAAGTTCATCCCAACGTCAGACTACAACTACAAAGTACTCATAGCCTTGTATCTTCAGTGTTTTCCTTTTTATGTAAAAATTACGATAAAGTTTTGACCAAAAAAAGAGTGGGGGCAGAGCTCCGTTACCATGGAGATATATACAGTATCACTTCCGGTCAAAGTCGCTGTCTTGTTTCTTTCGAAGGATAGGCTAATTGTTTTTTTATTCGGGCCGAGACCAACTGTTTCGAAGAGGACTGATGTGAGTGACTGTCGTTAACTTTTAGAACTGAAATCCACTGTTTTCCCCCTAACATGACACGGACACTTAGCTTGTAGCATGCGGGGCTGAGAGGGGCAGTTGAGAAGGTGTACACCTACAATTGGCTCATTAACGACCGCCTGAGTGATGTCACTCAGTGGGTCTACGTGATGACATTAATTCGATTATAGCTATAGTTGGATTATGCTCCTTATTTGCGCAATGATCCAAGTATACATGGCGGTGAATAAATGGAATCATTGCCACAAAGCATGTCATACCCCGGTACAATAGGTGGCGCTGTACCCATTACAACTATTGCTAATATAGCCACTTCCGGTTGACCTCTTCACCACCACCAACAACTACAAACTCAGGCATTCGAGAAAGATGTCGAACAAAGAGCAATATGAAACTGCGTCCCTCTACATTTCGTTTGTGATGAGCATGCTTATTGCACAACGGCGCATTCTCCATCACATTGTTGCGGTTCATGACCCCGGGAAAAAATCTTGAGAATGCACAGAACTTAAAATCCCATTCACCATGTGCTTCACCGTCTATAAGCACGTTAAGTGTGACTATCAACCGAGTTATCTCGGGGTCTTAATCCAACTGCGAGTAACTCGATCTGGTCCAATTTTTAGTCAAACTAAGGTGTATACATGAACTTAATAACTCAGTCTTATTGTAATTTAGCCATTAATCCGATTCTTTACAGTACCATGTAACCCCACTGAGTCATCACGCAGGTTTTAGAATGTTAGGATCAATGTACCCGGGAGAAAAATAGTTTTTCTTTGTCGTATTTGAAATACATTCACATTTTCAATAGGATATTGCCAATTGTACTGACCAAAGCGTGTACCATCCAGAAATATATGAGAAGTCTGCTCATGTCATGCATTTTTCATAACAACACTTTTTACACACTTAAATAATTACTCTAGTTCATTTTATTGAAATACATTCAAAGAAAGTATAGTTTAGGTATAAGTTATTTGCTTTCACCAAAGTGTGTTCATTTAAAGTTTTAGTTTAATATGTTTTTGTATGTTTTAAGATTGAATTCTGTGAATTATTATCATTGTAACAAATTAAATAATATATTTATGTTGTGATATATGTTGAATTATATTTGACTGTAACTTTAAGTACACTTTTATTTCAGCCCATAAAGTAATAACAAAGTATATTGTTAAGTTACTATTAAGTGCTAATTATTATTAGAAATGTTCGAAAAGTAGGATTGAGGATAGTATTAACGGAATAAGAACCTATTATTGGCATATTGCCTTTATATTGGTGGCACATACATTTCTTGTTATAGTTCCATAAAAAAGTAAGTAAACTTTATATGTATCAATCAAGCATGTTAATGCACAACCATGTATTAAAGGGTACTAAATATAAATCAAATCAAACTTTATAGCACTTTTTATACAAAAGCAGCACAAAGTGCTTTACATAAAAAAACAATACATACATAAACTCACACACTCATCTAAGTTTAAGAACACACATCTGATCATACTCTCTTTTTCATACACAACATCACACTGACAACCACACCGCACACACACACAAATATATATATATATATATATATATATATATATATATATATATATATATATGTTTACTGTTCTGTGTAGCAACGTTGTTTCGTTTCACTGTGTACTGTACACCACTGTATATGGTTAAAATGACAGTAAAAACCACTTGACTTGACTTGACTTGACACATACTTACACCTTTAGTTTTCACTAGGGTAATATATATATAGCTGTATGTTGTCGTCCCCAGGATGTCTTTATCCCAGGTTCAGACTCTCAGAGTAGCAGCTGTAATAGAGGACTGTGTGCATCAGTTGGACATACTGGGACACACCCTGACAGCACAGATCAACAAGGAACAGCACACAGCACCTGGAGAGGTGACTCACTGCATCATCATCTGAACTTCCCTGAAAAAGCTGTTTGTTGCTATTGATCTGACCCTCACTAATTATTTCCTTCACCGTGTTTGTTTCCTGTTCCTGAACATGGGAATGCTCTGATTTACATTGACTGTTGTGTGTAGGAGAAAGCCAGGCTGATCAAGCTGACTAAAGACTGGTGAGTCGCTCCAGAACAGCAAATGAATGAATAAATAAGCAAACAAGTAAATAAATGAAATGAAAAGTAAGTAATATTGTAAGCCTGGCCAGGAGAGAAGTGAAGAAAATGATATGGCGCTTAGCTAAGGTGAGGCGTTCATTAACTTCCTCAATAGTGTCTAAAGCCCTATTCGGACGGGACTAGTTCAATGAGGGGACGTATGGTAATGTTGGTTAACCAGACGACGCCAGGGACAAGAAATGACCAATTCGGACGGGACAAGAAATCCCTGTAATATTCATCTAACATGGGAGGAGTTTTCTTGAATATAAAGCATTCTGCTCCAAAATTATTGGATACAAACGCAGAAGACTTTTTTGTTTGTTTACCTGAATGATAAGTATTACTAAAACGTATTGTACAATATAACAGAACAGAAGATTTATTCATTTTTGACCTTAATGTAAAGTACTGTTCACCAAAGTTTTGTTCAGGATACTTATTTTACCTGAATGTAAAGTATAGTTTAAAAAAAGGATTGCACAACGAAACTTAAGTGTCATTTTCTATTTTACACCTAATTGTTTCTCTCTTTAAAAGGATGTGACGACATATTCCGTACTTATTACCGAAGGTCGCATTCGCACTGGATTAGTATTACCTATGGTAGATACTCCGGACCGTTTCACAGGAGGTAGAATTCTCGGCAAAGTTTACCGACATACTCCGCTATCTTTACTGACATGGCGCGTTCGGACGGGACTAGATTTCCCGGTTATTATTACTTTACCCCAGGTCCCCCCATTAAACTAGTCCCGTCCGAATAGGGCTAAAGAGAGCAAGCAGAGGGTTTGGTTTCAGGTCCATACCCACAGGTATTGGAAGGTTTGGAAGACCCCTCGCCAGACCTTTGCTAAACCGGAACCGAAGGAGGCCTCAGAACTGCCACAACTATCATTGTAGGAACTAAAATCTGAATATATGATATAGCCCAGCTTGTGAGACATGTGAGCTCTGTGAATAACCTTAAGTTGCAGCGAGGAGTGATGAGTACACAGTGACCAGATCGAGAATTGAATCCTGTATATAATCCAGTGTAGAGAGATTGAGGTCTCTTTCCCAAGCGGCTATTTTTCTGTCAGAGAGAGCTGGTTTGGTGCTACTCAGTTTGTTGTAAACTGAGGAGATCAAATCTTTGTCAGATGGGTGTCATCTAAAAAAGAATCATCAACTAAGATGGCAGCAGGAGCCTCTGGAAAATTTAGGAGTTAAGTTTAAAGAAAATGTCAGATTTTAAGTCTCTAAAAATTGAGTACATTTGATTTTGGGTAAATCTCCCAGAGAGCTGTTCAAGCGTCACCGTTTAAAATGTCATTTTCTGTCTCTGCAAGTCAATTCATCTCGCAGCAGATGGCCCAGCTGCATTTTCAGCTGGACGAGAGGCAGAGTTTCAGCTCTCTGCAACAGGTTGTGGAGAGAGAGGAACAGAAAAGCAAAGATGAAGAGAACAGAAAGTTTGTCCTTGCATTTTTTGCAAATGATAATAATCGCGACCTTAATCTCAAAAAGGAGAGTGTAATTGTACAGTGTGTGGTGTTTTTTTGTTTGTTTTTTTTATCCATCCAGAAAGGCAAAGACAGAGCTCGAACAGAGTCTAAAGAAACAGCAACAAGAGATCCAAGAAAAAAAAGAGAAGCTGAATGTAAGAAATTAAGAGTTTTTATGTGTCTCTAAGAATTGCTGTTGGGGCAAACAAAAGTCAACATGTTCATTATGGGGCCTCAACTCTTCCAATGCTCTCACCCCCTCAGGACATGTCCACACTAAGGGCTCAGCTGAAGGAAGTAATTGCCCTCAGGAAGATGACTGTGAAGCCCAAGACTGTCCCAAAGCCAGTGCAGAAAGAGAACTGCAAGCCTGAGAAACTGCTGGAAGACCAGCTGGAGGTACGTCAGCCCCACGTGTTCTAGGCATGTCAGGTTCTCTGCAAGTAAATGTTTTCTGCCGCCTTCTTTCTCAGTTACTGGAGATAGAGCTGAAAGAGGAGAAGAGAAGTCACGAAGTGTCTGAACGATTCCTGCTAAATCAGCACACGGTTGGTATGGCAACATTATCACGGACATTAGATACTGTTATGCAATTGCTTAGATGTTGTAATTACAAAGTAAAATCAAATTGAAATAAATGAAGAATATATTCTGAATTATAATAGAATTATTAGTGTCATTTTTTCAGTCATTCATCAAAAAAGATTAGATAAAAGATTAGTTTATTTTAGTTTTTGTGGATTACAGTGAACGTGCAATTCGTATGCAGTTTATTTAAAATCGTGTCAACTGACAATTGGGAACAAGTTCCAGATCAAATTTGCAACATGTCATCATAAAAATCTGGAAAGTTCGACCAGAATTGTGGATGAGCAGCCAGGGAAGCAGTGGTGACAGAGACGGGACTAATATGCATATTCACAGATACTTAATAAATTAGGCAATATGGTGTTAGATGTAAGTCATCCATAGGCCTGACAGGTTTATCTTTGTGGGGGAGGAGAAACTCCTTAATAACTAGTTGATTTTCATAATTAGTGCTGAGTTGTTTGAACCTTGAAAAAGGACAGACAGTTCAAGAGCCTCAGAAGTCTTATAAGTTGGTTTAGAAGACAATTATGGTAAAAAAAAAAATGCGTTGCAGATTGTTGAAAGGGGGGTAATGAAGTTAAGTTTACTGTTTATATTTTATTCTAACATTAAATATATCTAAAAAATGTCTTCTCTTTTCTGTTCAACTTTGCCTAAAAAGAGCTTTCGTGTTCAAAAGTGTACCTGCTATAAGTTTAATATACTGTATATGGATAATAATGTGACTGAATGTTTCAAGGCAGTTTTGTATGAATTTATGAACATCCAACATAACAAAGGTTTGTAAGACCTGTTACATGAGTCTATGTGCCACAGTAAAAACGGTTACCGTACTTGTTCAGCGTGACTTCCCAATTGCTCACATTGCATTAGGTTATACAGTTATTATTACAGAGGCAAAGGCTATAACAGTATGACATGTATTTGCGTCAAAGGATAGCGCTGATTTATGTGAATAATAAAACATGCCCTGACCTGGATTTAGTGCAACAGGAGAATAAACACTGTTTTTAGAAATCCCATTTGCTCGTTTCTGACAATATAGACTGAAACTGTTCCAGCTAATTTCTAAATGATTTATATTTTTCATGCAGCTCATTTTGTGTTTTTGCTGTTCAGGAGCTGCAGCAGGTTCTATATCAGTGGCAGCGGCGCACAAAGCAGATGCTGCAGGAGAAGGAGAATCAGCTCAACAGCGTTTGCTGTAAAAGAACGGTGAACTTAGACAAGCTGATGGAGATGAGGAGGAAGGTGAGTGGCTCTCAGTGCTCAACAGCTGCCGATGCTGCACAGCAGAATGTTGATTCCTTGCTGATTTCAGTTCAGGGAGATGGAGCTGGTGGCGATGGAGGACAAGGAGGAGCAGGAGAAACTGCGCCAAAAGCAGGAAGAGGCCAGAGTTGCTACCAAGGTAATGACATCCAGTCCGAGCTGAGACTCACAAGCCTTAGCAGCACATTTTATCTTTCTGTCTGTGTGCACTGATGCCCATTTCTGACCCTGACCGGGTCTGTGCAGCTGCAGGCCTGGTGGAGGGGCTGCATGGTTCGCCGAGGCCTTGGTCCTTATAAAAAAGCAGAGGAGGACAAGGAAGGCAAGAAAAAGAAGAAAGGAAAGAAGAAGAAATTACTTTTCTGCTCATTGAAATGACACGATTCAACCCAAATAACGACAAAGTCAAAGTCTCTTCTTTATTAAAAGTTTAGAAACATTCAGTTTTTCTGTCATTTTAAACATGCACCAAAAACAAATATTCCTATGATCCCATCCATTATTTCAGAAAAATAATGTGTTTGTATCAGGCATGATAGAAATAGTAGCTTAATGGCACATTTATTCAAAATCTTTTACTTAATTTCTATGAACAGAAAGTATCAAACAATACCAAACAGAAACAGGATATCAAAATGCAATAAGAAAAAATAAAAAGAAATAAATACAAATAAAAAACGACTTATTTATTAAGTTACTCTTAATGACCATAGGCCATACACTGCATCACTAGCCTTTATCATTACATGGTATTGATTTCAATCACACAATATACAGTGAGCTGATGAAATATTCCCCTTATCCATCAAAGAGAGATGACTCAGTACCAACGCTGCCCGGCAAAATTTCCAGCTGTTCCCCTGAATGTAAGCCATCATGTCTGACAGAGAAGCAGAACACCCAGCATTGCTAAACAGGAAGGAAGCCCTTTGACTCTGGAGATTTATTTAAGGATAAATGTTTTTGGGGAGCTGACGTTTGTTTGTGCAAGCTGGAACGTTTTACAACACGGGAACTTTTACAACTCTAGGACAGGTTTCAAGTCGCGTAACGAGATCAGAGGAACAGTGACATCAGTCAGAACATCAAAATATCAGGCACTGAAACTACGTGGAGATAAATTCCACATAAAATGAATCAGCAGCGCTTGATTTACTTGCTGCTTTTCTGGTTGTCCAGCTTCATGAGCTTATTGGCTTGTTTTTAGTCTTTCGTGTCATTAAACCGAAGATCCACCACATAATGGTGATATGTAATATTTTACTGCTCTATGACGTTTATAGATCAATCAATTATAAATGTCAATTGGTGATAAAAAGATTAAAAACAAACTTAACTTTAGCCTTAGAATAATACTTCTAAACATGTAGTCTAAGCTTGAATCCCGCCAAAGAGTGTGTCACACTCTGCACGCATATTGTTGTTGTCTCCGATGATAACGTAGTTGAGGCTCGAGCTGTGGATGCAGATGTTCAGATGTTCCCCTGATGGAGGGGGAAGGTAGGGAGAAGCAGGTGAGGGAGGAGCGGTCGGTGCTGTCTCGTGCTGTCCATGGCTGCAGCTGCACCTCATCCGAGTTGTGCCTAACGCATAAACAAGACTTGTGAGCACATTTAGAGGCGCTGGGATACGTTCGGTACAGGCTTAAAGGAGAACTGCGGTATTTTCAACATTAAGCCTCATTTATGAGTCGTCTGCAATGTTTTAGAACCCCCCTCACCGCTTTTTTGATGTTTACTGCTGTCTCCGGTATTTGCCTAATTTTGATTCTTCTCAACCTGCTTCAGAATGGCAAGTACGGTGCATATCCAAAAAGGTCCGTAAAAGCACCATAAACGTCCGTTTTCAAACTCATCAACTCACCGGAGTGGTTACTGGTGTGCACTGATAATCCATATCAAATTTCATTGCGAAAAGTTGCTTCTGTCATGTTTTATTTGACATTTTGTACTGGATGTTCGTTGATATTACTCCGCCACGGCGAAGAAAATAGTGCGAGCATAAATGAGGCTTAATGTTGAAAATACCGCAGTTCTCCTTTAAAAAGTTAAGCTTTAAACGGTTACCCACCCTGCTTTTGGGGCTCAGATTCCCGCAGCAGGGGCTGACGTTCAGTCACCGCAGATGGGTTGGAATCCCCGATGACGCAGTTGGTTAGGGTGGAGTTGCTTATGTTGACAATCAAAATGGTCGACGGTGCATTCTTGAGTGTTTCTGTTTGTGAGAAAGGAAGTTGTTGTCCCAGAGTGGCATCAAAGCAGAAATGCTATCACAGTCAAAGATCGTTCCAGTTCCTGAATATGCAGAAGGGGCTTGTTTCGCTTATTGCACACAATTTGGAAGGCCATAGCAGAGTGGCTGGTTTGGGCAAGCAAAATGTGTGACAAAAAAACATAGTTTCGGATGTAGAGAAAATGAACCCAAAACTATTTATACGAAAATGATTTCAAGGCATAATCAAATTCAAAACAGGCACATACCTGGTGTATGTTTCTCCTCCCTGGATTGAGGAGTTGGAGCTGTAAAGGCAGTGAAAAGGAATTTGGTTTACTACAAAATGGTCTTTTGGCATCAAAGCTGCCAAAAAAAATTTGCCAAAAATGCTGAAAACTAACATCATTAAGGGGGATTCTACCTGAACACCATGAGGTCTGGGAGTCTACAGGGAGGCAGAAGAGCTGGCAGGCTCTTATGCAGCTCTTCTGAGCCACTGCCTGCATCACCTGGATGATTCTCTGCATGCTGGAGGCTTTAAAAGTCACCACCTGAAGAATGATTGCATCATGGTTAAAAGAACTGGTTGGCTTGAGAGGGTTTTGTTTTTCATTCTATAAACCACAGCCCTGGCAGGTCGCCCACGTGAAGCCCAGCGTTGCACCTACCTGCAAATGGCAATTCCCCCCCCCTTCATTAGAAAACATTTACCGGAAATGGCGTTACGCCTAAGAATTTTCACATAGACTAACTGTCAATTTGCCATTTCTTTTATAACCGGTAAAAAAAAAAAGCCTCGGGAAATAAGAACATGCTCTGTAATACACGATATTCACAAGTTAAAGAGAAGTAGGGCACACTTATCACCGCAAGCTCGCGAGCCGTGGTGGGAAATGTACTTAAATAGAGGCTTACCTGAGTGCTGGGCGCTTTTTCTTTCTTCTTTGTCGAATTGTCGTTACTGGACGAATTCAGTGTCAGGTGGCCGGAGTTATTCATCGCTCGAATGATTGTGATATTATGCTTCTAAAGTTCGCTGTAACTGTCGGATATAGGAAAAAAAATTCATAGGAAATCCCAGCGCATGCGCACTTCCAGTTACGTTCGCTGTTTTAAGTGACGCTTACCTCCTGTGATTGTGGTATATTAGCATAGAGTTTTAGAAGTCTCGTGATATTCACTATGTTACAGTTTGTGGCCAATATATAAACGCTAAATAATGTCGCAATGAACAGTTTTGTGTGTGACCTCACGGCAGGAGGACGACTGGTGTTGGATATGAAGACATTTCATTTGTTAGACTAAAAGTTTTCTTTACTTTTTGGCAAAAGCCCCGTTTGCTGTTGTTCGTGTATCTCCAAATACATTATTATTTTTTAGGGGTTTACTTTATTGTAAGCCACTCTGCTGCCACAACAATAGGAGACAAATCCTTCTACAACTTCTTCAGCCTCACCTTCACCTCCTGGCTTTAGAATACACTTTCTGACATACACAAAACAACTGAGCTACCACTCAAGTCAACTTTATTGTCAATGCTGCCATATGTGCAGGACATACACAGAATTGAAATAGTGTTTCCCTCTTATCCCTGGTACAAAACAGCAATAAACATGAACATGAACATACCAACAATTCCCAGCCCTGTGCCTGCTCCTTTTCGTTCTACCTTATCACAGTACACGAAATATGTGTGCACCAGACATACGGTACACAGTCTGTGGCATGATATCATCATTTTTTTTCTGCGTGTTCAATGTATTATTGGAATTCACCATAACTATATATATATATATATATATATATATATATATGCACATGTAAAACAACTCATGAAATGTTTTACAGATTAAATATCTACAATCAAATGCATGCACAAATCCATTAGCCAGCACTATTATTTACACACGAACAAAGCTGACGTGTGCATGGTGATGAGTAAAGGTAAAACATATTCAGTAGGAGAAGTGAATCTTTGCTGAGGTATTCTAGAGTGTGACGTCTTATGAAAATACTTCTCTTTCAAAGTATCCTAAATGAAAGCTATACTAAAAAGGGAACCAACATTGAGGAACCACATAAACACACATGATTAAGGAAATAAGAACAACTGAAACACACTAAAGCATTAAAATAATCAAAACCATTCCAGGTGAAAGTAGTTGACCGCTGTTATTCTCAGATATTAGTAGAGCAGCGATATTAGTAGAGCAGCATTTAACAGCTGAGGCCAGTTTAAGAGATAGTTTAACTACTTTGACAGTTTAACTAACATAACGTCAGCCCTGCTTTTGAATCTACGATAAACACAGGATGATGAAGCAAGGAGGGAAAACATTTAGATCATTTAAATAAGCCTTTCGTTTTCATCAGGAGTTACATGCCAGAAAGCGATGTCATTCTAACATTAAGTGCAACCGATTTAAGCTGGAAAACAATGTAAAACATGGATTGGTCAGATGTCTTTTCTCTGCTTTCTTTGAGCAGTCCTTAGCTGAAACAAAGAAGAGGAAGTTTTACACACAATAAGAAGAAATGTAACTCATGTAATAACTCCAGAGAATTGCCCATTTATGCTTTAATTCAGGGTTCAATCACATATACTCTCCCAGCAAATGAACCGAACAAGACCTCTTAAAGTTTTTCATGATTATCTTTTAAAGAATTATATTTAAACAAAATTAACAAAACAACAAATCTGGGTTGATTTTCTCAAGATATCGAGGTCAGTTATGATGTGAACATTTGCTTTGTTGGGACAGTTTTTCCTTGTTTGTGACGTCACTCCATCTTTCTATGTTTAAAATAGAATTTTGAAATAGAATTTTTTTGTCCCATGTTCTTTGTGCATACACATTGAAGTGTGCAATGTTTTGCACATTTTGTTTCAAAATTCTCCAAACGTTCTTTTCTGAGGATGGACATAGATGTCCCTTATCCTGAAGGATGCATCTGTTGCTCTAAATTCAAAGTGTTCCGTTAATGCTGCCATCAGAGAAGTGTGAATGACCTTTGCCAGGCGCTCTGATGTAACCCTACACCTTAAGAGAGCCTGGCTCTAGGACTGGTTGCTGAGTGGATGATCCTTTTTGTCTTTGCTTCTATGCACCAATTTCTTTCAAGAAACGATCTGGAATATGGATTCTTCAGACCATAACACCCATTTTCCACTGTGATTGTCCATCCCAGACGCCTCAGAGTGAAGAGAAGTTGATGCTGCCTCTGGTCAAAGATAATATGTGGCTTTAAGTGACATTTGTGAGGGTAACGCCGTGTTGTTGTGCTTGACAAAGGTTGACAAAGGTTTCCCACATTGACAAGGGGTCAACTGTGTCAACTATTAATGGATGATGGCTCCTTATCAAGCAAAGTCTGAAGGATTGGAGAGCACAGGTGTCCTGCTTAGGCTTGAGCTCTTACCTTTTGCACATGAAAAAAAATCATTCACATCTTCACTTCACACCAATAACTTTGAATTTAGGAAAAGCCAGCACACAGAGATGGTTCTGAAAAGTATTTAGACCATATTAACCTCACACCAGCAGTATCAGCGAATCAGTGCAAGCTAATTCAGAATCATGTAGCCAAAAATGATACTAAATAAGCAACTATTTTATAATTAAAATAATTATTACTATTTTATTTATCTGAACGTAGGGGGAGCCAACGCTAAAGTCGTTCACACCTCCCGCTTACTCCCATCTTTATGGGGAGTTGGAATTCTCCGGAAAGCAGCGCGAGTTTCGCGAAACAACCAGCAGGGGCAGTCAAGAGCAGAGAGCAGCAGAGAGCCAGGCATAGCTTCCTGGATGGGGACAAAACACTGAAGCAGAGCTCTCCCTCGCACACACACACACACACACACAGCCACACTCACTCTCACACACGCAGCAGAAACACAGAGAGAGGCCTGACAGCAGCGTACGGGAGGTTTGGGCATGTTTCCTTTTTGTTTTTCTTTAAGGTAGTGGGCATGGGGGAAGTGCTATGTCGGGGCGGCTGCAGTGACATTTAGCAGCGGTAGCAGGTTAATACAGAGACGGACTCTATCAACACATGTGTCCGAGTCACAGGAAGAGCACTGCGGCTGCGGATCTGGACTCAGGCAGCCCCAACACCCAGCGGTCCACACGCAAGGTAGGTGTCCTTCCTCTCTGCCCTCGTCACTTCATCATCAAAGCTGTGTTTTGTCAAACATGTGTGATAAGGTGAAGGCCTCAGATTGTCGATTTTGACCTATGCGAAAGTGCAACCTTGAGGGGGGATACAGATGTGTCATGTTTCATGTGTGGTCTGCTTGGAGACACTGCTGTCAAACAGTAAACATCTTACACGTATGTTATTGGTGGAAATGTATACATTCATCGAAAACTGGTGGTCCTAAACCTTCAGGTCAACAATGAAATTGAGTATGAGGCACACTAATTGTGGAACACACCTATGCTTATCTGTTCCCACTCATTTTCCATAAAATGGCGTGATTCATCTTTCTGTGCTCGTATTTTAGGCTTTCTCCCAAAAAGCCCACAAGTTATTGGGCCAGAAATCCTCAGAGTCCCACAGATGTGGAGTGAATGCAGCTGTACAAATGATGCAGTTTGAATTCTGCTTCACACTTTCCCCAGCCGCACACTCCCAGCTGCCTCCTTCACAGCACAGTGGCAGTCTGTGTAAAAGCAGCAGCAGCTTTTCACCAGGCAGATCTGGTTTTCCGTCTCTGCCTCACCGGTCAACAGTGATGCTTTGATCCCGACCCTTCTTCCAAGTCCGCAATGCCATCAAGACCTTGATCCACGAGGACAGCTAATCACCATTTCACACCTACGGGGGAAAAAAAAAAAGAAGCAGCTGTTTGCGTACAGAGGCGTTTAGGTCAACGAACTGGTGGAAGCTCCCATCTGAATGTGGGCTTTGTGCATTCAGATTTTGGAAGGCCTGTACTGACAGTGATAATGCAGGTACTCGGAGAAGAAATTCTTCTGAACCAGTTCTTTTGAAAATGTGCTCTCACCCTCAAACTCATTTGTTCAGACTTAAATCTGACCGCTTTGTTGCATTCGAACCAGATAGCTATGAAAAACTGGTGCACTCTGCACTACTGCCTTATATCAGTGGTGCTCTGATCTGTCGTTGCCTGAGTGCTGCTAATTTCAAATTGAACTTTTGGAGTTGCTCTGAGACGAAATCTTCACCATGTTATTAAAGATCACATTAAGAGTTACCTCTGAGGCAAGGTGGCTGATAGGAAGGCGATTATTTAGTTTCTCATGGGAAACCACAGGGTTGGTGATATGCTCGGGCAGGACAGGACAAGCTGACAGAGTTGCGGGATGATGACTGCGGGCGGATCAGCTCGTCTGTCTGAAACTGGTGTGTGACGATCGACTATGACTGTGCAGAAATGGCAGCCTGCGTTGCTCCAGTGTTCTGCATGTAAGCCCCCCCCTGCTGATCGATGGCACATAATAAAAGAGCCCTCTGAAAAAAAAATATTTAGGACACTGGTGGTGGCGGCGGCTGTATTGATTGAACTGCTTCAAAGTTTCCTGCCAACTCAGAACATTGTGTGTGGGACAATGTGTGAGTTCAGCAGCCACTCAAGCTGCAGGGTGTGCTGTCAAAGCCACCGTTTCTCATGTGACCCAATTCTGCGGCTAAACATCGTCATTCACAAGATTAAATTCAAATCCCAGATCACAGCATTAATTCTTCTACTTTTTGGGTTTGAAAGCTAAAGGAACAATTTTGGGAGGTTTTACGGCTTTGGTTTCGCGTAACACTGGATGGATTCTTATCAACCATCTACCTGTGTCCAGTTGTCCCAGAATGTTCATCCGCTTAATGATGTCTGATAACCAAACGAATATACCAACCCAATGTCTATCTGTCGGTTAGTCAGTCCTGCACTCTGGTCCAGCCTGAAATATCCCTCTTCTCTGTTCTCTGACCGGCGCTACCAAGAGCTTTGTGGCATTATATAGAACAGAAATCAATCAATCAAGACATTTACATCATGTCTTCCCTCTTGGTTACATAAACTCTATCCTTTTTTTTTCTGGACAAAAGTGATTATGTGTCCAGCACTTTTTGAAGTTTACGACTAAAGCTTAATGTTTTCCCATCTGCTTGTGATGTACTTTATACTATAAAATGATGTTAAGGTATTTAAACAGTGACGTTTAGTTGATACGTTTTCAAAGTTATTAATTTCCTTCTGGTTGAGCTTCTTTTCTATATTTCTCCTCATGTGATTCCTGTGTTCTGTGTTCTGTTTTTTTTTTTTTTTTTGCTGCTCCACTTTTTGTTTTCACCACCTCTACAACAATGCTGTGACAATCAGCAGCCAGTACTTGCTGACGGAATGAATGCAGAGCCTGTCAGTAACTTTAAGCTCAGTAAACACAGACCTTGGACTCTGGCCTTAAATATTATGTCCCTATAAAGAGAGACGACAAAGGATTATTATGAATGATTATAGGTGAAATCATCAGAGTTGGTAAAGCAGTCATCAGAAGGAGTGACAGTTTCCTGAAACGGCCTGCAGTGTTGTCTAAAGGAGAAGGGAAATAAAGTGCTGCGCAAACACTGTGTAAACAAAGAAGTCTCATTTCTGCTTTTAGGAACATGGAGGCTGTAGATCATCTGCGTCGCTTGCAGAAGGTTTAGAAGCAGCCCGATTCCTCCATCCTTCCCTTCCTGCGTGCCTCATTCCATCATGACCAGCAGGAGTCCTACCCTGAGCCGGGAAGTCCGGGATTCGGCTCCTGTGACGCCTCGGGCTGGTGCAGACCTCCATCGTGGGCCTGAGGTCTTCTGCAGGCTGTGCCTCAGCCAGCAGCCGACGGCAGCTTCCAAAGAACTGCAGGCCTGCAAGTGCATGTACTGCACAGCGGTAGGTAGAAACCACGTTCAGCACTTCATTGAATCATGCTCCTGCTCAGGTATTTGAGCTCTATGGGAATCAAATCTGTGGACGTGTGCAACTTAAACAGAATAAGGTGTATAAAGCCTAGATAAAGACTTGCATTGATCATGCTTTTTCACTCTCTGTGGGTGGTTAGGATTTCACAAGAGTGTTCCAACAACAGACTTTTTCATCTGAGTAATTTAGGAAATTGGCCAACGTTTCTTTGGAACGGGATCCTCCTTTTCATTGCAGTAATGCTTGCTGCTTTCAGACCTTAAAATAGATAATTTCACAGGCAAATTTAGAATATTTCCATTTTAGAGAAATGAAATGGTTTCAACATCAGACTTGCTGCTCTCACGTTCAGTCTTGTTGAATTGCCCCTTGGAATTTTTTTTCTTTTACAGTTTATCCCAGCTTTTTTTTTTTTTTTTTTTTTTTTCTTTTTTCAACCACTCCCAGCCATGTCCTGAGTTTCAGTTGCAGCCCTCGCATGAGAACACCAGTGTTATCTTTAGAATACAGAGCTGTATTGTTTGTAACAGGAGTATAAAGCTTCTCATCCAATGCCTGCTTGCCTGCATATAAAAAGGAGTGAATTCCACATAGCAGCAGCCAGGTGTTAATCTCTGTCCAAGAAGGCCGCATAGATTCCTTCTTCCACAGAAAAGTGACACTCAAAAGACTTTTTTTCTGTTCCTCAAAGCTGTCTGCCTTTGTGCCACGATGACACAGTTCCTCCTACTTTTCTAGATTGAGGCAACATATGACTTGGATTGCCCCACTTTCACAACAGCTCATTTCCCCCTTACGTTCTTTGTATTCCATACCTGTCAACTTTTGATACGTTGTTTATTTCTCTCACACAGCTTGGACGGTAAAGACAAATTGTGATTTGCAATGGAATGACATCTGTGACACATTGTGGTGTCACTGCTTCACGAAATATCACGTCTAATTCTGCCATGTTGTTCTTCACCCTCTAGTGTTTGCAGCAGTATGTTAAGCTTGCCATAATGGAGGGTGGCGGGGCACCCATCACCTGCCCAGATATGACTTGCCAAAAGAGTGGAGCGCTAACAGATTCCGAGGTATGCCCTGTTTTAGAAGCAATGATATATTTTGGTCACCTAAAAAAGACAAAAAAACAAAGAAAAGGACTGTTGATGTGCAGGTTTTTTTTTTTGTTTTTTTTTTGGTTGTGGAACATTCCTAAAACTTATTGTTTTGTTGGCTCCAGCAGTTGGTCTCCACGCGAGCGCTGCAAGCACTCTTCTCATGAAACGAGAAGTTGGGATTTTCACCCTTGTGTTGTTTTTTTTTGTTTTGTTTTTAGATTCAGAGTTGTGTAACTTCTGCAGAACAAGCTTTGCGGGACATGCCCCGAGAAAATTCCTGTTGCTCTGTAGTGGAAAATGAAAACGGGGGGATTAGTGCCGTAAAATGAAAACATGAAAGTGATCCTGCAGTTTTTTTCTTACCAGTCTAAACCTCCTTGTGCTTCGTTCTTAAAGCAATACTATGTAACATTTCTACCTTAAAATAACAGCTTGAAAAAAATTGTGCGGCTAGAATGAGTTTTAATATTACGATTGGCCTGTCTCCTATGCCCTTCGGGGGTCTGAGTTGGAAAAACTGCGCTATGTAACTTTGCTGGACCGGCCCGGCAGCTGAGCGGAAGTACTTCGACTTGCTTTCTGGCACACCTACCGCAAAAACAAATAGACCCCTCTCACGCTCCCAGGTACATTTGATTACTCTTACCTTCTCAGTCAACATAGCTTGCACCTTCTGACTCCTCGCAGGTTCATCAACAAACGTGAAACGTGAAAGCGAAAGGGTGTTGTATTTACGACAGTGTAACCGTACATTACCTCCAAGCCTGTAGGGGGAGCTCCATAATGGGCTTTTTGAGAAGTTACATTGTATTGCTTTAATAGGAAATGATTTGATTATCCAGAAGTGAAATGAAGCAGATGCTGAGTAAACCAAAAAGTATATCACATGTTTTTTTAACTCTAAAAGATTTTGCTGCATTTTTATAAATAATGCTGTTGCTAGGTAACCCAGGTTTTCCCATTATCAGTCTCTCAACACCAACACTACACAGCCTCATATGTATGAGTTTAGAACTTTTTTCATGGTGGCTTTAAAGGTTGCTGTGTTTAAAAAAAAAAATTTAAAAAAAAAGAATCATGTTTCGTGTATTTGAACATCCAACTTTTATTTTTCTTAAACAGCAGATATGTAAATGTCATCACAGGTGTGTGTGTGTGTGTGTGTGTGTGTGACCGGGGCCAATCCCTGTGCTTTGTGATTGCAGATAGCCGGTTTGGCTGCAGCAGGTCAGGCTGAGCTGTATCAGCGTCTGAAGTTTGAGAGAGGTAGGTTTTTTTACATTCCTGCCCTGATGGCTGATGACAAGCGCTGACCTATTTCAGGTTACACAAACAAGCCACCAAGTGTTTACCCTCACGTGTCTGGGATATTGTGGAGCCTGCTGCCCTTTTTCCCATTCTGCTCTGGCCACTGTGATCCCTGAGGCATAGAATAGATTATTCGGTTCTATTTTAATTCTTTTTTGATTCCATTCTATTGCTGTATAGCAATAATTAACATCGGAACATAATGATAATAACGAACACTTCAAGACACGTGTGTCACTGTGCTGGTAAATTAGAAGTAATTAGCTTCTCAGTGTAAATAAATTGTTTGAACTCTTATGGAAACGTTTGTGTGGCACACAGCACTGGACGTCTGTTGCAATAGTTTTCTGTTGACATCTCTAAATTGCAAACTGAGGGTAGTTTGCCTTCCAGTTATATTGGTCTGCTCCAACTGCATGGTAACAGCACACTTATTGTTGCAGTTATTGTTCACTCGAGCCATAAATCTTGACTCATATTATTGGAAAGAAAAAAAAGAGTTCAAAGTACAGGCTGTTTTGCAATGCTGTTTACCTTTCGGTGTGATTCATAATGAAAGTAGGGGCTAGTCAAGAGTCTGAGTCAGCGTGTGGTTTTGTTTTGGTTGCGTTATGTGGGATTTGATTTCTGTGTAAACATTATAGATCTTGTTCTTTTGCTGTCCTCTAAATCTATTTGTCTTCAGACTTAATTAGTTGAAATCAAGAAGAATGTGTTGTGAATGCTATTTTTTAAAAAACAGTTTTTTCCCACACTCTTGAGTTTCGGTTTGTGATTTTTCAATCTGAGTCAGGTGTCCGTCATACTTATCAGCAGGTGCTTCCAGGTTAAACTATTACGATGGGGACTGCTCAAAGTCCTTCCAGTCTTAGTCTGTCCTTGTAATGTCTCTGCCGCAAATCGACATCACCTAGAATCTTTGAGTAGCTGGTTTGAGCACGTCGACGTACACCTAGATGTCTTGTTTGCGGCACTTCATTGGAACGGTTCGTCAGTGCGGCCGCCATGTTGGTCAGGTACATATAGAATTTTAGCTTCAATACATGCACAAACAAATGCTCCAGATTCCACTTTCATCTAGTTCACTCCAAAATTTAGAGCCCTATAAGATACTACATCAGTACACTCATTTGACCTTGTAAGCTCATGACTGACGTGGGTTCCTCAGATTTAAAGTCTGCTTTGCTTCATACTTGTAAAGATTTCAGCTTGAAGATGACTGAAACGGGGCGATTTGCCTTTAAAGTTGACTCAGTTGCAGCTAATATTTTTGAATATGTTGTGTTATGTGTACGGCTCTATCCTTTTTTCTAAATCACTCCTCTCGTTATGCATCCACAGAAGTGAAACTTGACCCGAGTAAAGCCTGGTGCCCGGTGCTTGGCTGTCAGGCGGTTTGCAGCATGCAGCCGAGCACTGAGGGCCGACCGGCCGCTGTGCCCTGCCTGACCTGCCACACTGTCTTCTGCTCCAGCTGCAGGGGGCCCTGGCAGGACGCCCACACCTGCCCGGAGCACCAGCTCATGATATCGCCCTCACCCTCCCATGAAAGCAGGTTAGTCGGTCGGTTTGGTCAGCTGCCCGCTGCCTACAGCCGCAGGGCTGCGCTTTGAAAATGGCACTGCGCTAAAAGCAGGACAAGTGAGTCAGTTCAGGCACTGAGGGGCCTTCTTAAGGGGCCTAGAGAGGCCTAGAGAGTTACTGCTGTAAACAAACTTGGAAGCGAATCAGGATTCCAAGGATCATGTTTTCTTTGTTCTGTTTTTATGTGGAAAATATTATGATTTTACCGCTTCTATTTCATATAAAAATGCCTAAGTGCTATTCGGGCAGCACTTTGAATTTGATTTGTTGCACCTCAGCCCTCAAAGGTGTCTCTGTGCTGAATAATAACATTATTTTAGGATTAGTAGCTTCGTATTTCTCAGCAGAGGCCTCAGTTTAGTCCCTTTGGTACAGCTATATAACTGCGCTGTTTAAAGCTGTGGCTCTGCCAGATTGACTGATGTCATCCGGGAGCCACTGAGTTATATTGGAATTCCATTGTCTCTGTGCCAATGGGAGGAGGAGGCCGGGTGGGAGCTGAGCAAGTTAGTACAGCAGAAGTCCAAATGCTGCAGTGGCCTCTGCAGTGTGCTGTTAAGGATGGAGGAGAAATCATTCAAGCTCCTAATACTGTATGATTTAGCCTTTTTGCTGTGCTTCTGTCATCAGGATGTAGTTGCGGAGCATTTTCCATCTCATTGGTTTGGTTTTTTGGCCTGCCTTTATCTCATTGCTCAGGAACTCCTTGCCCTCAGTTATTGCAATCATCCATGATTGTAGATATGACCTTGCAATGTACTCTGAGAGTCCCTCTCTCATACTCATGCTTCTCAAAATAATTAACCCTTTTCAAAGCGAGTTCACATGCTGCTAAATTAAGATTTCCCACATTGTCTTTAGGCTCCCGGGGCACTTATGGCCTCACGCTCCTAACATGCTCCCTTTAAGCGCATTCCCGGTGTTTCTTTTGCCTTCTCCAACAGCGACACTGACATGTCCATCAAGCAGTGTCCTATGTGTGGTATCTACATCGAGAGGAACCAGGGCTGTGCACAGATGCTGTGTAAGAGCTGCAAACACACTTTCTGCTGGTACTGTCTGCAGAATCTGGACGTGAGTCTCCTCCTGCCAACGATACCACAAATGCGAAACATGGTTGTGAGCACAAGTTGATAAAGCTAAGAAATATGCAACTAACGTGGTTGTTTAAATGCAGGGAGACATCTTCCTGAGACATTATGATAAGGGACCGTGCAGAAACAAGCTGGGACACTCGAGGGCCTCAGTTATGTGGAACAGAACACAGGTGAGGCATTTTAAGTTTGTGGGGAGGCTGTCATTGTCTCTCAGACAACTGTGAGTCACAGCATTTTTTTTGGACTGAATGTTTTTTCATGGGCCTTACTCTGCCATCATATCACCAGGATCAGCTGTTAAAAGTTTGCGGACTTAATCTTCGTGAGACTTAAACCTTCTGTGAGGGTGAAACACTAAACAAATAAATCCAAGCCGAACAAGTAAAATTTCCATGACGCATTTCACTTTATTTAGAAATGACAAAGTGTGCTACTGCACTCTCATTTATTGCCAGAAGAGCATGAGGGACATTTAGTTTCCTTTCCACTTATCAGCTGCTGCATTTTTAACTAAATGTACAGTTAAAGGCCTGTAAAGTCTGTGCTGCCGTGCCGTTTGGGTTGTTTATTTTTCCACCACTGTGTCCAAGAAATCCTTTATCAGACTTTAAACTGAGCTAATCCCAGCACTAATCCTAAATTCCTGCCCTGTAGCAACGTCAGCCATTCAACAAGACGATTACAGTTGGCCATCAAACCTACTTTGTTTTTGCTTTTCCCTGCCTTATTGCCTTATTATCACATGATTAGTAACAAATTTACTGCGAAGCTCCAGGCTGTGCTTTGGCCTGTGTACGTTGCTGAGTGTCTGAGAGTAGACGTACAACAGCACAGTTGTTCACTGGAAAAAAAAATCATGATAGATTTGGTTACACCCTTGATTAACCGGTATTTTAAGGTCAGCTGTCAGTTTGCCCTAAATTCCTTTAGCTACAGTAACATTCTTTGCTGCCAGCAAGCAGTTTTGTTGTGCCAGTACGTTTTGTCGGCACAACACGATCTGTTCAGAGAATATTGAACATTGTATGTTTTTTTTAAATTCAACACGTGATACGTGACTTTACCGTGCCTTGATCTACACACCAAGGTGATGTGGACATGTGAATATGAAAATATAACACCCATCTGTTATAGGTCAACGACTCACTTCCTCAATGACCGCAATTAAATGAGGCTCTGGCAGCACACCATGAACTGAACAAGTTTAGTTTGGCCAACCGCTGACTGAGTAACAAAGCTTCTTCTTCTGGTTCAGCAGTACTGTTCGTCCCAAACCTGCTGTACCAAGTTAGGGTGTGGCCACATATTTCCGCACACTGGCCTTTAAAGGAAGACTGAAGCTCCTGTACTAAAAAATTAATACAAAAATCAAATGTATAAACAACTAGATAAATAAGTTAAGCCAAGCAGTGCTGCCAGATTAAAATAACTAAATTAAGCATTAATTATCTTTATTTTATTTTAATTTAATATGTCTTTATATACTTATTCTTTTACCCCAGTATTTATTTCTCCATCATATTTTTTTGCATTTCCCCCCTATCTGTTTCCCTTGGCATATTTATGTATTTCAATATTATTTTACGCGTCATTGAATCAAATTGTACATTGCATTTTTACATGTATTTACTTCTTCATTGTTTCTGCTTTTAAACCCCCTTTTTTCCCATATGTATATATAGTTTTGTTTTTCATGTTTGACAGTCCTTTACACCTTACCGCTTCATTATCCATATGAGGAGGGACATTATACACAGTGAGTCCCTCGCAAGGTATTGACAGAGACCAGATGAGAGTAACAGCGTTAGCGGCTAGCTTAACTTATAGTCCAAACAGTGGCCTAAAAGCAGTTAGCCATGATGCGTAGCTTTTTGTTCTTACTCCATAAAGAACTATACTTCAAGCAGGTGAATTACTGACTGGGAGAGCACAAGCTATCGCAGGCTGTTCAACGCACAAGGCATTTGTATCATCGCTAGGGGAATGGTAGTAGCTATTGTTTATGCTACTTCCAGTTTTTGGAGACCATGGCAAACTTTCAAATACAACCCCCTTTCATTTGCATAGTAAAGCAGAAATGCACACTGAAATGAAATGGCCACTGTACTTCACCTCGACTTTTGCATGCAGGGTTTTTAGGTAGAAAACAAGTGTAAGCTCACTGTTTCCTTGGACATACTGATATACAATCCTTTGCAAAGATCATGGGATCACCACACTTGGAGGGTGCTCATTCATCTTTTTTTATTTAGTACAAAAGATCAACAAGACACAAATCTATTTTACTGAACAGCTTAACATTATAATATTGATTAGTGTGTCTTAAAATGTGTTGCTATGTTTTGGCTCAGGTGGTGGGTATCCTGGTGGGGGTGAGCATCATCGTGTTGGTGACATCTCCACTCCTCCTGCTGGCCTCACCCTGCATCCTGTGCTGCATGTGCAAGCCCTGCAGCGGGAAAAAGAAGAAGAAGAAGAAGAGGAAGAGGGAGCACAGCCAGCCAGACCGCTCCACATCATAGCAGCTCCCGCTCCCATCTGCCTGTCCAGGATTGCTCAAGTGACCTCACGGAAGCCAAGAAAAGTGCAAGTGCCGAAAAAAAACTTGTGGAACAGTGGAGTATTTTTCATCTCTGAACAGACTGGAAGCCCTTACGTGGGTCACCTGGATTACCATGTGCAGACTTTCATCTTGAACCTCAGTGAGAGACGTGTTCAGAAATCACCGTCGAGTTAAAAATGTACCTGATTTGGTGGAAGTGTAAATATGTGGAGAACGAATGTACATCTCGGCATAACAGGTCGTAACTAGAAAGCCATGTCTGTGAGTTTTCCTGGACAGGACACTTACTCCCTAACACACCCCTACATGCACACGCATCCAGTTCAAAGTGCAACGCCACCCTCATGTGCCAAACTTCATGATGCCAAACCAGAGACGTTAGGTGCTCAAGTGCCTCGCTCTAATGTGCCAGGTACTTGGTTCGGTTTCTTTTTGCCTTCCATTCTATCTTTATCTTGTGAAAAAAAAAAAAAAAAAAATGCATTATGAAAATGGACAACTATCAGGATCACACAGGGCTGGAAAATCCTAAACAATGCAAAACACTATTAATGGGAGGAAGCAAACAGCATCATGTGTGCACTTTATTATCTGTATTGATATGAAACATTATAGGGCTTCTATGATGCACAGAGAACTCTTCTTCTGCAAGTGTTTGTTGTTTCCAACCGGCATATGTCCCAGACCAAAGGCTCTAAAGGATAATGTGTGCTTTTCTAAAGTGTGTTAATATGTATTTATGGATTATGTGTGTGTGTGTGGTATCATTTCTACTTTTCTGTTGATGTTTCTGCATCAGATATTTTCTAAAGGCGCCATTGTAAATGAGAATAAACATAATGTGTTGAACATGCATGAGACGATGCTGTGGTTTCAGTGACAGGAGTCATTTCTCAGCTTTCTTATTTTGCAAAGCAGTCATGAGAGAAGATATTATTGCGTTTCACACAGCATGCTCACATCGTACCAATGAATACATAAGAATGGAATTTCTGGTGTATTACATTGGGAAGCTGCAGAAAGCACGGCAAGGCAAGGCATTCAAAAGAAATGCAAGTCAGTAAGATAGAGGAGGTAAGTGAACAGAATTTCCGTTGTTATATTGTGAAACACTGGTCTATATTTCACTAAACAACTTAAGACTAGTCTCGTTTGTCTCTGTGTGTCCCTGTGATGGACTGGCGACCTGTCTCTAATCCAATGCCAGCTGGGATAGGTTGCAGCCCCCCCCCACCCCCTGTGATTGTTGGATTAAGTGAGTGTAGAATATGGATGGATATTGCTGGTTTGGGATGTCATACAGTCAAAAGAGGCTTCCCCTTTAAGTGGAAGTTCCGAGGTCACATAAATGTGATAAAATATCTAATAGAGATACATTCCAGTCCTGTTTTAACACACCACACTGCACAGTGTCTGCTCTGTTTGAGAGCTGTAATGATATTATTTTACCTGACGACTCCGGCTCCCATGCTGTGTTAATTCCTATTGATCGTAAGACAGTTTTTGGTATTGTAGACCACAACATTCTGCTAAAACCTTTTGGGGGATTAAGCGGATTTTTCAGTGACAGTATTAAAACGGTTACATGGCTCTGTCAGAAGGAACTGTCTCCTCCAAAAAGGAAACTACTCATCATCTCCTGCTTTGAATTTCATGTGGAATGAATCAGGGCTCCATTTTAGATCTCTTTTGATTCTTTTTGTACACACTGCCCCTTGGCTCAGTCTAAAAAAAAAAAACATTTCCGACCACAGTCATGCCGGTGACACAGTTTCACCTCCCACTGACATCTGACACAACACTGGCAGTACTGCCATCTGTGTTGATGACATTAAAGGTTGGCTGGTAAGTCATTTCCTTCAGCTAAATGAAAAAAAAAAAAAACCTATTCAGTCCATCACACTCTCTCAACAGCTTTAACAATAAACTTGTCCCTTGATCAAACAATGTGCAGGATGCTGTAAAAACGTCATGGAAATATAGTCAAATAAAAACGTGGACCTGGAAATTGTTATCCATGCTTTTATCTCCTTTGGTTAGACTGTAGTACGTCATACATATGGGGCTCACTCCGTCCAACAGTGAGTTATGTGTTTAACTGTCTAAAACCTTTCAAATTGTTTCTATTTATCTGTTTTGTTTTGTTTTTTTCTTTCACCACGCTACATAGAAAACACTTGGGTCAGCCTCTGTTGCTTTAAATGTGCCGGAGAAGCAAAGATGACGTGACTTTACTTGACAAAATAAATCTAGTAAGAATGCTTCAGTTGAGGAATTTAAAAAGAAGTGCTCCAGGCCAGGGGGTGTCTGATTCCGAAGGGCTTTAGTGACACCTTGTGACCGTGGACGGAACTGCGCCTTTTTACCCTTTTTGTTTTTTGTGCACAAGCTGAGAGGGCGTGCCCTAAATTTGCCTTGAGCTTGAAGCAGCTGTGGACGTTGGGATCCAGTAATGGCAGCTCAAGAGGAATTTTTTGCGGGTAAATGTAGCCTAACGCGTCAGTGCTTCTGGAAGTCATACACTGTCTGATGTGTGTGTGTGTGTTTATGTACACGGTGAGGACAGAAAGTTTTGTCTGTATGGCGAGTGGTGAGCAACAAGGCGACAAGGTGTTATGCCGAGAAATGCATGCCTGCTGAGAATTGCATCCCCTGTCGCGGGAACGCGCATCGCTCAAACGCCTGCATATCGATGAGAATACGCATATAAATATGACCGGCGAGGCAACTTTTAAACATATTCATAATATAATCGTGTTGTTTAACTATGAATGCCCTATAAATGTGGAGTTTTATGGAAGATTAATTTTAGAAAACACGACTTTGACACCCTTATAAACACGTTGGAGGCGAACGCTTACAGTCACACTGTCTGATGAAAAATGTTCTCTGTTTCGTGGTTTGCAGTTACGGGTGACATTCCTCGCTTTTTCTACCTACACAATAATAGTTTAAGCCTTATGTAACACCCAAACTTTTGAACTAGTAATAAAACGCTGGAATGGTTGCAAATAGAAAATGGTCTGAGTGAGAAAATAACTGCATTCCCTTAAATTGCACAATGGTTATAGCCTAAAAACTCATTAATAATACATAAATTAAACAGTATAACTAATATGTATAATATGCACGGCAACCGTGCGAGTGCGCAGGGACCGTCTGCAACACATGGGCAAGACGCTGTAAACAAAAATCAGCAACTCCACTGTTGTACAGGATAGAGACGCTAAAACCACTCCACACATCAGCGTTCTCCTCGTGACCACACTACAACAGCTGTTATGGACAAACCAGGTTCTGCAAAATGTTGGTATTTAAAAAAAAAATCTGATTAATCGATAAAAACTTGAATAGTAATCAATAACTTTACTGTTAGAAAGTACATACGCTCTAAACTCACGACACACATCACCAGTCTCCTCCTGGTCATACTACAGCAGCTGTTTTGGACAAAAAAGGATTTGGAATAATTTTGGTCATTATTTTTTTTAGTTTATTAATCATTATTAACTTCAATAATAATCAGTAACTTCGCTGCTATAAAGTACAGACACAGTATGGACAGTATCCTGGAGATCTGTAAATGATTAAGAACAGGATTTTAGGAACACCCTTTAAAATAAAACTCAGACATTCAAAAGAAGTGAAATCACCAAATGAGATCTCTTTACACTGGAATGTATCTTTAAATAAGGCAGCCTCCCCCCCACCTTTCCTCCCATTTCGGCATTTATCCATAAAACTAAAGTTTGGGGGAGCTGCTTCATTAAGAACAGTAGCACTTGTGCTCTCTGTTAACCATGTTTCTGTCAGAAAAAGAAAATCTAAATTGTGTGAAATTATGAAGTCATTAACTAACAGTGACTTATTGGACAGAGATCTAATATTAAGTAAGGCTAGCTTTGTGGAGTTTACACTGGTCTCTGTTGTATTCTGAGTTGTACGTGGTACCGTTAACAGATTAGATAGATCCACCCAGGAAGTTGACTGTTTTTGATTCCTTCTTTTACTAACTAATACAGGAATCCTATTGGGCCCCAGCTTGTTCTCAGAACAGCTGTCAGCAGTCGGACTTCTATAGCAGGGACCCTGAACACATCATGGCATGGTATCTTTGGTTTGAACAGTGCTATCTTTGTTTTGAACTCTGGGTGTTGTGCTGCTCCTTGAACATCCTGCACATCCCCCTGTGTCCTGCTCTGCCAGGACAGATGATGTAAGAGGAGGAGGAGGGGGTGCCCTGCGTTTCTCGGTAGATGGTGGTCGCTGGAGTCCTGGCTGGGATAGAGACATCCTTTTGAGACCTTGGGTGATGTGGAGTAAAGGGTCTGGTGAGGGGGGAGGGCTGGGGGTTGTTTGCCTCGCTGCTGTGTCCTTCAGTCTAATCTGTACAGTCATGTTTGGGTTTGCCGTCCCAACAGCATGACGTAAATGTGCACCAAGTAATCTGCATCCAGTTCGATTGGGATGCACGCCATCAGCTCTGAAACGCTCCTTACAGTTCCAAAAGATAATAAAGTTATCAATGAACTTAATCCCATGGGCGATGCATGCATTTGACAACCATGTGTTCAGGCCGAGAAGTCTGCTGAAAAGTTCAATTCCTTTACCCACAGTAGGAATGGGGCCAGAAATGGAGACCCGGTGTGCTCCATAGTGACACAGTCTCTCCAACAGCAGAGAAAAATCCTTCTTCAGGATCTCAGAGCCAGTCTTCCTTCTCAGAATATCAAAAGACCCTGTGTGGACCATGATCCTCGTGCCATCTGGATGAGTAGACAGAATGGTCGGCAAAATATCTATCAGTTCCCTGACTGATGTATCAGAAAAAGTTATATTTTCCGTCTTTGCCATTCTGACATGCTGTGTTATAGAGTCCCCGATCAGAATGGAATATATTGCTTTTTGTGTGGAGGTGTCGATCACTTCTGTAGTCCTCACCTTGGTTGTGGGATTTGGGCTTCTCCTGATGATCTGGTTAGCCCTTGGCTGAGGTTTGGGGCCATTTATTTTGTTTGTCTTCATGTTTGGGTTACATTCATCATCACACACTCTATTTTGAGTCAATGGATCGTATCTATTGTGCAATAGAACTTCAGGTGGCGGAGTGAGTGCTGGAGGTTTAGGTTTAGTGCTGGGTTTACCTCTGCGACGGACAACATGAGACCAGATCCTGGCCGGGGTTGATGATTTGGGTTTGGCACCAACACTGTTCCAGTGGGTGATATCAGTCGGACCGTCCGGTTTGGAAGCTTCACCAGATATTCCAGTGTCATTCGGGCACATCCAGGGAAGTGTGTCAGCCAGGGCTGCAGCATGAGGCTCCACATCAGCTGTGATCCCGCATAGAAAGATCTGAGTTAGTCCTTTGGCACGTGAAGGCTCCACAGCCTGCACAGGCGCTATAATAGAGTCAATAAATTCCAAATGTTTTGCAGCGTTTAAATTCTCTTCTCGAGCTGTGTTATCCTCACAGAGAGTCGCTCACACTGTGTGCAGCTCACTGATACTGCAGGGTTAGGAGACATTGTCCTGTCCGATTCGCTTTGCAAACGGGAGGGATAATACTGTTTACAAATATACAATTAAAAGAAAAAAAATAAAATAATAAAATTATATCCGTGACTTTTGGAAAGACGTAGAATGATTTAAAAGCAAGTAAAGCAGTAAGCAGCAGGAGGAAGCAGAGACTAGTCTTGAAAAAGAGTCTAAAATATGTATATTTCTCATCATGACCCGTAAGACCAGGAGGAGACTGCTGATGTGTGGAGTGAGTTTGGGGGGTCTGGACTGTATACCAGTGAAGTTATTGATTACTATTGAAGTTATCGATTAATATTCCCAAATAGAAATTCACCAAAATTATGCAAAACATTTTTTGTGTAAAACAACTGTTGTAGTATGACCAGGAGGAGACTGCTAATATGTGTAGTGAATTTGGAGTTTCCGTAATGTATAAAAGTGAATTTATTGATTTACTATTGAAGTCATTAATGATTAATAACAATTAAAAAAAAAAACACGTTTTTTTTGGTCCAAAACAGCTGTTGTAGTATGACCAGGAAGTGATCGCTGATGTGTGTAGTGATTTTGTAAGGTGTGTATTTTATAACAGTGAAGTTATAGACGTTTTTATTGATTCACCAGAATTGTAAAAAAATACCAAAATTATGCAGAACCTGGTTTGTCCATAACAGCTGTTGTAGTGTGGTCACGAGGAGAACGCTGATGTGTGGAGTGGTTTTAGCATCTCTATCCTGTACAACAGTGGAGTTATAGATTTTTGTTTACAGCGTCTTGCTCTTGTGTTGCAATTTGCAGACGGCCCCTGCGCACTCGCACGGCTGCAGGCTGCGCATAGGTTTTGGTCCTTGTAGCTCCTAGTCTATGCTATGATGGGACAGAGGTATCATTTATGTTTTGACAACGTTTGGCTTCAGACTTATTGATCCCGGAAGTCCGAATCTGTGAATATCTTTCCAACTTTACTTAAGTGAAGCTGTTCTTCAATGGAAGAGGACTGTTTGTCCCCAGATTACATGTGAAGAAATTCAGTCTCACGATCTGCTCCTAAACACAGTTTGTCCATTCCGCTACATTTCCGATGGGAGACAAGGCCTACGCGGGTTGAAATAGCCCTTTCTCATCAAATCTTATCAAATATTGCTCGACTATGTTCCACAGGCATTCCCAAGATCCAGTATGTTCCAGGTGCTGGACCCACAGATGTCATGTGCTTCAAACACTACGATGCAGAGGAGGTAGGTGTGGCTCACAGAGACACATGTATGGAAATGGAGCTTGGCTGCAAATACTGAAACTGACAGGAATGAAGTAGATTTGTTGGGATCCAACAACACATTTTTTTTCTTCTTGAGGGCCTTACAGGAAGTGGTAGTTTTAAATGCAGAGCTGTGGCCTTCTGTGTGGAGCTCAGTGTTCCTCTGTGCAGGTGCTGATGGGGCGGACGATGGAGGACTGGCTGAGATTCTCAGTCTGCTACTGGCACTCCTTCTGTGGAACTGGTACTGTAACAACTGAGCCAAACGGTCGGCAGAGGCTTTGCGCTGAGTAAAACAGATTCCCTCTTTACATCGGGTTAGCACTTTTCTCCTTTGTGTAGGCGCTGATCCTTTTGGGTTTCCAACCCTCCACCGGAAATGGAATGAAGGCTCCCCGATGGAGTCGGCCAAGAAGCGTCTTCGTGCTGCCTTTGAGTTCTTCACCAAGCTTGGTGTGAGGGAATTCAGCTGAGCTTTGATATGTTTTGTACAGTGCTGTGCAGAAGTCTTGAGCCACCTCTCATTTCTTCATGTATTGCCAGGAAAACAGCAAATTGATCGAGCAATTAATTGAAACGTGTGCAAGCATGATAAGAATGCAGAATGCAAAGCAAAAATGGTTCGCAAATGCAATGAACTTGAAAGTCAATATTAGGCATGCTCACCTTTATTTTTAAACACAGCCTGAACCCTCTTATGACAAGCTTTCTTGTTATTTCTTTAAGTAGTCTTCAGGAATAGTTCTATAAGCTTTTCCAAAGCTCTTTGGATGTTGGCTGTTGATCCCACACTGCTTCAATAATGTTGAGGTCCAGGTTCTGGGGAGGATTAATCCCTCCATAAGCCCTACTGCCACATTTTTCTAAGTCCACTTCTTGTGTCATTTGGCATACCTCAGCCTTTTCTCCCCGTTTTCCCTTCCTTAAGAATGGCTACTTGACAGCCACCCTTCCATGGAGACCATTTGTGATGATCTCTAATAATTCAGATGGCGCTCATCTTCTGTAGATAGTTTTTTAGCTGTACCCTTTTCTTCTTTTGTCCTCCACTTGACCAATTTCTTCAGTTCCTTAAGGACTGCACGCACCATGCAGAAATATGCCACATTTTCAGCTGATCATTCTTTATCACATTGTTGTTGCAAAAACACTATTTATTGTCTGTCAAACTATGTTATCTTTGTACTATGTTATCACTTATTTTGTAGATTCAACTAAAAACTGAACTGAAACTAGAAACTGTAGCAAAACCAACAATGTGGTTTTACAACAGAATATCAAGTTTTCTGTGATGTGTGTAAATATCACTGCTTATCTCTTGAGTATGGTGCCTTTTTTTATGCTATAGTAATTCATAGGTGTGCGTTAAGCGGCTTAACAAACAAGAAATGTATGAATATGAAATTGTTCAAGTTCAAGAATTGGACTGAAACTGTGTGAAAAAGCAGCCGGTGTCCAAAGAAAGTAAAAATATTTCTAGAAAATATTAGATTCTTAAAATTATGGCTCCTTTGAAGCAAAATATGAAGAAAATATGAAGACTTTTCCACAGTGCTCTATTTGGTCAGAATTAGTACATTGCTTCTGTAAAACTTCTGCTTTTGTTTCACAGGTCAAGTATTACACATTTCATGACCGGTGAGTGACTTCAAATAATCTTGCTTTCACCCCATTTTAGAAAGTTCAGACAGAAGCTACATTTACCCTCAAGTGGGTTTTGTATATTAACTGTAGTTTAGACCGCAAATAATTTCAGTCAGACACAATTCACAAATGTTAGAGGATTTAGATTATTTCAAAAAGGTACACATGTTTAACAAAATTGACTTACATTAGTAAAGAGTCCAAAATCCTGGGCAGCTGACGCATACTGTGATAGCAGCCACACTCTTTATCAGGTAGACTGCAGCTCAGTCTGCACATCATCAGCCTGGAGGCCAGCACTTGCTGAACAACGAGATGTTTTTGTTTTTAATCCTTTTTGTTTAATATAAGCACATAAAAGACCTCTCAGTTGAGCTCTTCTCCTCACAGTGATATGTCCCCTGAGGGCTCCACTTTGGAAGAGTCTAACAAGAATCTGGATGAAATCACAGAGCTGGCTCGCCACCTGCAGAACCAGACTGGAGTCAAAGTGCTGTGGGTCACCTGCAACCTCTTTGCCCACCCAAGGTCGGTATTCTTAAACCAGCATGTACGAAAATAAATGTGACACCAGGCTGTGTGGGAGGAGGTGCAAAGTGTTCAGCAGTCATGAAAATGTGTCTGGATCCTGTAAGCGGCTGGCTCCGAATCACAAAGCACCGTTTCCCCACAGGAGTTTTTTAAATAATGCCACTCCAGTTACTGTGCTGTGGCTACGAAAAAAATAATTTTGTGGGCAGATACAGAATTAGTTTGATCATGCACTGAGGCATTAATAGCAGGAGGCAAGGCGCACAGCTCCAGCCTCTCCAGGGAGGAAAACCCTCTTACAAATGCAGCAGCTTGCGTCATTAGGAAGTGATACAGTAAATTTAAATCAATGAACAAGCAAGTTTAAACTTGGTATACACATTTGTAGCCAGCTACTTAAATGAAACTGTCATGTCTTCAGGTGGATCATTCATCCTCTTCAACTCACTGAAAATATCTTTCGTTGTATTTGTACTTTTGCTCTACCACTAATTGGTGTCATGCATGCGTTAACGTTAAATGTCACATGACAGGTACATGAACGGCGCTGCCACCAACCCGGACTTCCATGTTCTGGCCTACGCCAGCGCTCAGGTGAAAAAGGGTCTGGACATTGCCAAGAAGTTGGGAGCAGAAAACTTTGGTGAGGACTTGATTTGTGTGACATGTAAAGTCCGTCATTTCCATTTGTAAATATTGTCCAGTCTCTGTAATCCGAATATGTTTGTCTCCTCAGTCTTTTGGGGAGGTAGAGAGGGTTTTCTTTCCGTCCACAACACAGATGTCGCAGCTGAACTGAAACATATGGCCAACTTTTTCAAAATGGCCATCAGTAAGTGTGCACGTGAATATGAGAGCAGGCTGAGTTTCGGTTTGTCTCCAGTCTGTATAGCTAATGTCTGTGAATCCGTCTCCAGAGTACAAGGAGAAGATTGGGTTGAAGTGTCAGTTTCTTATTGAACCCAAGCCAAAGGAGCCCTGCAAGCACCAGTATGATTATGGTGAGGCTTCCTAAATCTAACGAAGCAAATACGCCATTTCATCATCATCATCCACCTCCAGTGTTGAATGTTTCTCACTCTCTCCTGCTTTAGATGCTATGAGTGTGATAGGATTCTTAAAGCATTATGGTTTGGAGAGCCACTTTAAGTTGAACATCGAGCCCAACCACACCACTCTGGCAGGGCACTCCTATGAGCATGACGTTGTCATGGCCTCAGCGTAAGACCTCATCATTTTACTGGAAATTTAAAGTTATCTATGTTGGAAAAGTTGCTGTCATAGCTTGAGTGCTGCCATGTGTTAAATGTTCTTTGTCGTCCTCGCTGACCGGTGAACAGTTTTGGCATGTTAGGCTCAGTTGACTCAAACACCGGCTCTCCTGATCTGGGCTGGGACACAGATCAGTTCCCCATGGACATCAGGAACACCACCTTGGTCATGAAGGTAAGCTGATTAAATGAGTCTGTCTACTAAGTATGCTGCCGGTAATCTTCATAAAAGTGACATTGTTCAAAAGTTATACGATGATCAGCCACAACATGTAAAAGACAACTTGCAAGATTACTGCAGAGATGAGGAGTGCAGCAGACAAATGGGATGCCGTGAGAGTTGGACAGATGAAGAAGAGGAGGGTATCAGGTGGATAAGATACAGTTTGTCACAGTTCAGAATCATTTATGTGAACACAAGTGTAAAGTTTGGTTAATAAGGAGGAAAAAAACAAAAACAATGTCAGCAATATACTAAAGCTCTAATTTATTCTTAATGTTTTATTACGTTTAAAAATAACTCAGACTGCACTCATTTGTTATTATAGCAGATGACTTGTACAACACACTTTAACTTAATTTACTCCACAATAACTTGAACATCCAATGACTGAACTGGACTAAGCCTCAATTGTTTCAAGATCATACATGAACAACACCCCTGGGGGGTTGAAATGTAAATTGACAGTCCAAATATGACTAGTCATGAGCAGCCTACAGCCATTTCCGACTGTGTAATGCTTTTTTTTTTTTAACATGACAGCAGCTGAAGTGGGAGACTTAACTGCTAATTACGTCCGTAGAATTGGTCATTGCGACAACAAATTGTGATGTCAAAACAGTGTCACAATTTAATTCTATAATGGTGATGCTGCGATCATGGGTTTGTCCAGTCAACATACACTTACATCCATGCCCACTCCTCTACACAGTTCTCTTGCTACGTGAGATTTGCCAGCTATTTGGTTACTTACTCTGTTATCTGCATTGTGTTGGACACATAACGTAAAGTGCCCTTAAAAGGATTTCTTTTTTTCTTTGAAATAATTAGATAAAAGTAGACCACAAAAGTAAAACGGTTGGCTAAATGAGGTAGAAGAGTGTCGCTGGAGTCATAATCAAAAGCAACTCCCTGTCAGCTCAGTTCAGTTTAGAAAACTCTGTTTATCCCAAATGGGCAATTCGGTTTGACAGCCTTCCCAATTCACTTAATATATTATCCACTTTTGCACTGTTAGTATAAATCTGTCAACTGATGCATATTTAACTATCATTCAAGCCACTAATGAACAATTAAGGTTTAATCGGGTAAAGTGGGATTTTGAAATAAGGAAATGGCTCTCTTTAGTAGCAGCACATGAAAACGGAGCTAATGGAACCAGTAATTTCTTAGTGTCTAATCTATTACAGGCCATCATTGAACAAGGTGGTCTGCAGCCAGGAGGCCTGAACTTTGATGCAAAGGTGCGCAGAGAGTCCACAGACCTCGAGGACCTTTTCGTGGCTCACATTGGAGCCATGGACGCCTTTGCAAGAGGACTCAGGAATGCTGTTCGCCTCATTGAGGACGGGGTAATGGCTGGTATGGTGAAGGTATGCGTTCAGCCGCTCGTATGTAAAACAGACCGTCCTGCACCGTCTGTGAATGAACGATCAAGTCATGTCCAACGTTAAACAGGAGCGGTACTCGAGCTTCAGTCATGGCTTGGGGCAGAAGGTGGAGGATGGTTGTGGCACCTTAGAGGAGATGGAGGTAAGACACCAGCCAAGCTGCTCAGCGGGAGTTCCATTTAATAAAGTGGAACGGCTGCCAGCTGCAGGTGCTTTCTGCACAGTAACTTCTCTCGTTAAAGCTTCCTTATTAATCAGTGTAGTTTCCTAAACTTAGAGGGAAACATAGCTGTTGAATTATACATTTAACAAGTCATCTGAATGAGAGAGGATGGCCCCCCAGATATGAATATTTTTTGTTTTTCTTTTATGATTTCAGGCTTTCATCGAGCAAAACGGGGAGCCAAGAGCAACATCAGCAAAGCAAGAAAAATACGAGTCAATCTTTAATCATTACATATAATCAAAAAGTGATGAAGTTCTGCCTGTAGGATAAAACAGGACTAGGAAGCGACTTTCTTAAAGTTTTGTATTAGTCCGGTTGGAATTAGAACATGTTATTAATCATGTAAACATTTACAGATGAAATGTGTGTCTCAAGTATTTGTGGTGCTGTTGACATAAAGAATCATCTGGATGTATTTGTACGAACTCATGTTTACTGTTTAAGAAACTATGTTGTCAGAATGAAGTTGAGTGATCATGTTTACTGGCAGCTTTTTACAGTCCAGTTAACAAGTCACAAGTGTGCACAGCTACGATGTTCCAGCAGAAAATGAAATAATGTTACGTTTAAAAACAGTCAAACTGTACAATAAACTTGTGACTTTGTGACTTGACTGTTTTCAGGGAAGCTAATTCTACTTTAATATTAGGGCTGAATAGACCTTTGATCCTGAACGCCCAAATAGTATTTACCTTGAATAGGTTATGGCAGACAGTAGTTCGAAGTTGTACTATAGGAAAACTTCTAACTATATATATCTATAGTTTTATGTTACACTGTGTACACTGTTACACTATGTTTTATAGATTGAGGACATATGTGACTGGAAGATAT
The DNA here is from genome assembly GCF_027942865.1 of Odontesthes bonariensis. Lineage (NCBI taxonomy): Eukaryota > Metazoa > Chordata > Actinopteri > Atheriniformes > Atherinopsidae > Odontesthes > Odontesthes bonariensis. Next base: position 9,263,043 of record NC_134510.1, read on the forward strand.
CATTATTATTATCTTCCCCAGCAGTCTTACATAATTGACAAATCTAACTAACCAGTTTATGTTGATAAAAGTTGTTCTGTAGTTCATATAACATCATTTTGGACACTGCCACCCACACACCAACAGTGGAAAGAACTCTCACTCTATTATGTGATTCGAATCCACACCTGGCCAGATGTGCCACTCTAGTCTCAAGCCCTTTAAAATGAATGATATTGCATAGACATTATGACTGTGGAGTGTAACTGGATTATGGCTCTTTTACTTTTTGTGGTGACTCGATAGATACAGCGTGGCGTCTTAACTCGAGTAGAGTCCTAATATGTATGAGACACGCAGTCTAAATGGTGGTACGTTGTTACCCCACAGAGATCATTCTCCTGTCAAACATCCATAATCTTTGATCCCGTGCAGCCTCTGGACTGTCAAAGAAATAAAACTCGCTTTCCATTGACATCACATCATACTACAGTCTTGCCGGACGGCTGTCCAATCAGCGAGCGAGAGGAGGCTCGATGCTGGCGCTACTGTCCAATCAGCACAAAGCGTGAGCTCTGCTCACCTGTTCATCAGCTGTGATTGGAGGGTTGGGCATTGGGGCAGGCGTAATGTAAAAGCAACGAATCGGAAATGGTCCGTCTTTCTCATTTTCATAAAATATTCAGCAGCATCCGCTCAACCGTCTGTGAACAAATGGGCTGGAGTTTCACAGACTATCGCTGGTTTTGGGCAAACTAATTCATTTTTTTTAATTTGTCTTTTTTTTAAATTATTATTATTTGAGAAACAAAATTTAAACCAGAATCATCACTAAGTGGATCCTTTTATATAGACATATTTGATCAGTTAAGACGTTTCTTTGTCATATTTTCCCATCATTTAGCCTTTATCATTATTTTTAAGAGATGTGGATGTTCCTGGGAATAGCAACCTTCACCTATCTCTACAAAAAGTCCAACTTCGTCCTGACTTTGGCGCTCAAAGAGCTCGTTATGGCCGCAGTCTTATTTCTTGTAGCCGGACTTCTGCTCTCATATATCAAGTTTTGTCATGGCCAGAAGCTCTCAGTCGGTCAATTGTTTAATTGGCCTTTGAATGTCTTGTCTGTTCTACCTGTTGTTAACAACTTAATCCCTCAAAGTGAAACACAGAGGAGCAAGAAAGCAGATGGCAACCGTAAAAAGGTAAGACAGTTCAAATCATTTCTAATTCTGAAAACAGAGGAAGACACGGACAGATAAAAGTGTGAAACTATGAGCTTTCCCTTTTACTCATTTGTTGGAAAAAAGACAAAAAAAAACGGTTCTATATTTGATTTGTTTTTGTGTGCTTCTGCTCAGGAAATTCTGTACGTTTCATATAAACATGTTAAAGCTAAAGACAGATGCAATGAATGTCAGCCATTATGTGCACTATATGTTTTTTCCCCTTTATTGTTTTGTAGAGTAGTAGAACAAGAAAGAGAGTAGAAAAAGAGTCTTCCGCCGCGCAGGGTGGCTCCTCTGTGGCACCCGCGCCAGATGTGGTGGTAGTTGGCGCCGGGGTGTTGGGCTCAGCGCTGGCTGCTGTGCTGGCCAGGGACGGGAGGAAGGTGACGGTGGTGGAGAGGGACCTGAAGGAGCCGGACAGGATAGTGGGAGAGCTGCTGCAGCCCGGGGGATACAGAGCACTGAGAGAGCTGGGACTGGAAGGTGCTTTAAAAACACACTCTCTAATCAACTTTTAGGGAGTTCTGCCCACAGCAAGCCTTTGGTATACTGTAGCTGAAAATAGTTTCCTCGACAGATTGTCACTTAATGCAAGTGTGCTCTCATTGGAGGATTGAAGTAGGCAGGACTTAGTTTGTTAGTTTGTATTTGTCTTTTTGCTGAAGGTGCCCGAGCTGTCAATCAAATCCGACCCCCTCAGTCCTGATGAGGCATAACAGATGAAATTCCAAACTTCTAATTCCAAATGCTTCGCTTCAACTTTGGTTTATACCCATTTAACCATAATGATTTGTAATGTTTAAGTGCATTTTTTTAACATGATTTTTACTATCATTGAATTGCTAAAAGTTAGTTTGATTCATTGGCTTTAGCTTGCAGGCGTTTTCCTTCTGCATGTCAGGAAAATGACGTTCCTAAAGAATGTCTTTGTGTTTTGAGGCATCAGTGTTCTTTATGCATTAGCCACTGCTGTGATATTTGTAAAAAATCTAAGGTAAATTAGAAATATGACATGAAATGTCAAAATAAATCAAACCAAACTCCTTTGATAATACATGAACTTGGCAAGCTAATTGAGGGAATAATTAGGAAGATTTGAGTTGAAATAAATAAAAAAAAGTCAGGAAAAGGAGACAGTGTGTGGCATAGAGTAAATATTAATGAGTTCCTCTTTTAAATGTGGGCTTTTGGAGCCTTAATGCTTATATGTGATTTGTTAATGGAATGTCTTTTTGGGATTTAAAGCATCTACTGAATATTCATTGCAAATCAATAAAATTCAATGTCAAAAACATCTTTGACCATGACCAGAGTTCATCTACATTTCCTCCATCGCTGAGCCTTGCTCGACTTTATCATTCCCTTAAACTGTATATAGAAAGACATTTCATAAAACGGTTAGAAATATGACCTCTTGGAGTGCTAATTCATGTTTTTGTTTGAATGATTTGAGATTGTCAGTGTGAAATAACATCTTCAAAGCCATTCATTCAGTTTTGGAGTCATACAAATAGAATGACTCCATATTAAAGCCCATAACCATTGCTCCACATCTTCTGTAGAATGAATCAACAGACTGTGTAACTTTAACCTGTTGTGTTGTGTTTGGCCTCAGGTTCAGTGGAGGGTCTGGATGCCCATCTGGTAAATGGCTATGTGATCCATGACATAGCGAGCAGTGCCGAGGTGGAGATCCCTTACCCTGAGGATAAGGGAAGCATCCAGTGCGGACGCGCTTTCCATCACGGTCGATTCATTATGGGCCTGAGGAGAGCTGCCATGGCTGAGCCAAAGTGAGCAGAACCATGAGGGAAACAAATGTGCCAGATAGCTAAATGCACGATAGCGCCTTTGACAGCACTGTTAGGCAGCACATTTAATATCTACCTTACAAAGACAAATTGCACATGTCATTTCTTCTGAAGTATTCACAATCACAGTTGTTCTACTCCAAGTTCAAATAGGCAATATTATTCAGGCTTCAGGTTAATTAATGTGTACTCAGGATTTATTTACATGTAAAACTTAGAAACATAGTAATCAGCCAGTTCAAGGGATTTAACTAAAAGTGTCAAATAGACAGAATTATCTTGAGCAGCTTGTAACCTTCCAGTGATCCACCTGTTCCTCTGTCTTGTGGAGGGGATGTCTCTAATTGTACGATTGCTCCCCCCAGTGTCACATTCGTAGAAGGCACAGTGACTGGTTTGCAGGAGGAGGATGGCTGTGTAACTGGAGTCCAGTACAAAGACAAAGAAACTGGAGACGTCAAGGTGAAAGGAGGACACTCTTTCTAAGTTCCTATTTCTATTTAAATCCCTCTCTCTGCTCTGAAAGAGATGCTGTATTTCACTGAGGGCTTGTGATGATCGTGTGATACTTTATCCTGCAGGAGATCCATACAGCTCTGACTGTGGTGGCTGACGGCTGTTTCTCCAAATTCAGAAAGAGTCTGGTTCCCGGGAAAGCTCGCATCTCTTCTCACTTTGTCGGATGTTTGATGACGGTAGGAAGAGCACCGCTTCAGAGTTTGAATTAAGTGGTTCTGGTGTAACGCCGTCTTATGAATGGTTTTGGACTATTCAGGCACAAACCATTTGAATAAGCCAGTATTTCTTATTCAAATATAAAAAGTTATGAATAGATGAGAGAGCAAAATTTTCAAGACCAGCTACATTTAAAATGTAATTTGTGATTGAGATTTAGGATTTCAAATATGAATGCAAAATTAAATTAAAGTTCCAAATTTTCAATAGAACCTTATATAAGAGAAATATAAAGTCTCAAAATATCAATTAAAATTCAAGAACTCAAGTCTGATATGGTTTCATTGAAAAATACAGTCTGACACTTAAAGCTCTGTCTGAACACGTGATACTGCTTTAAGTGCCACACATATGTCATTCTGCATGTGAAGGAGTTAACAGTAACCAGTGCACACGTACGAGTAAAGATGGGCTTCAAAAGAAGCACGTCTACTTTGAAATAAATCAACAAAGTTAGAATCAGCTGCCTCTGTTCCTCTCCCCAGGACTGTCCCCAGTTTAAAGCCCACCATGCAGAGCTGGTTCTGGCCCACCCCAGCCCTGTGCTCATCTACCAGATCTCCTCCTCTCAAACCAGGGTGCTCGTAGACATCAGAGGGGAGATGCCTCGGAACCTTCCAGAGTACATGTCTGAGAAAATATACCCACAGATGCCAGGTACACGCGGAAGACACCATTTGGTTTTTGCTCAGGGTTGTGTTCTTGTATAGTAATCTCTGATGAATGATAACCCGTTGACCTGAGGAAGAACAGCTGTAAAGTGATTAATGTTTAACTTTAACTAAAGTTTAGTTAAAGATCGGGATCATGAAACTGTGATGCCAGAGGTGGTGTTCGACAGGAATGCATTCAGACTGCAGGGAGGCTGCAGTTGAGGGACTTGACATTCATGGAGAGCGCTGCTATTCAGCTGAAATATCAAAGCCACAATATCAAAACAGCAGCTCCAATGACCTTGACAGAGGTCTAGTTGGAATGGAGGAGTCAGTCCCACTGATGCATTGATAAATGTACATTCAGACGCCAAAAAGAAAAGGCTTTTTCTTGTGCATGTTCCCAGCATGCACCTGTAGGTTTTCATCCACAAAGCCAGCCAAGTGATAGACCTCCCGCGCTCTCGTTCTCTTCTTCTTTCAGAGCATTTAAAGGAGCCTTTCATGGTGGCGCTTCAGAACGATCGACTCAGGTCCATGCCTGCCAGCTTCCTCCCTCCCTCCCCCGTCAACAAGCCAGGTACTGAAGTGCTATTGATCGTTTTTTCTGGTTGGAGATGCACTGAGCTTACTGTGGCATGTGTGTGATATGTTATTCATTGTCTGTGTCTGAGGAAAAGGTGTTGTAAATTAATTCTCTTTGTGGGGTTATCTTACAGCACCTTGTCTTATGTTTTTGTATTGACTAATAGTGGCATCGACTCAGACTGTGGGAAATACTTTCCAGGAATTAAATATAAAGACTGATAGACTATGTATGAGTAAATCTGATTGTAAATCTTTAGCCTGCAGCAAATGAGCTAATCTTACCCATGTAATCAAGTGAATATTTGAATTTGTCTAAAGTCTATATACGAGTTGTGACTTTTACACTTGGGCTTGAAGAAATAATAGGAATTTATAGTTGGATTCAACAAATAAAATAAGTGTGTTACTGAACTTGTTCATAAAATAGTCCAAACAACCCACATATGGATTAAACAAATACGTTTTCCTATGTTTCCGGTCTTAATGCTAAGCTGGGTTAACATTCAGCAGACTTTATGCAGTAACTGAACGGAGCCACTGTGATATGTGCAGGTGTGCTACTCCTGGGCGACGCCTACAACATGAGGCATCCTCTGACGGGGGGAGGGATGAGTGTTGCTCTCAATGACGTTCGCATCTGGAGGAGTCTGCTCAAGAACATTCCAGATCTGTATGACGACAAGCACTTGCTGCAGGTAATCAAAGTAACCTGCCCCCCCCCCCTCCCCTCCCCTCCCCCCTCTGCATTTAAATAAGCACTGAAAAACTGTAGTGTCTCTAAAGTTGAAGTCAAGGCCTTGCACAGTTCCTGCGGCCTATTGATTTTTCTGGATCAAAACTGTATATGGATACAAGCTGAAGTTCCATTTGGGGTCAACTGTATCATCTTTTAGTGCTCTCTGCTATAGATGGAAGACTGCGGACTAGTGTGCAACATAACACCCTGTGTTTTTCCCCTTCTTCTCAATAGGCAAAGAAAAAATTCCATTGGGAACGCAAGTCATCACATTCTTTTGTCGTGAATGTGTTGGCCCAGGCCCTGTACGAGCTGTTTGCAGCCACAGACAGTGAGTCCCTCCCTCACTCTGCATCTACAGACATGTGAAAAAAAAAAAAAAAAAAAAGGATAGATGACAGTTTATTATTTGACAAATAGTCACAAATTGCTGTAATTTCAGTTTTTCGACTCTCATCCCCCACGTTGTGTGTTGACTAGATTCTCTTCAGGAGCTAAGAAAGGCCTGCTTTCAGTACTTTAAGCTTGGTGGAAAGTGCATTACCGGGCCTATTGGACTCCTCTCAGTGTAAGTATTAGTGTATAGCTCTGTATTCAATATTGTCCTTCATAACAATAGTGTAGAAGAAGTGTTAAACGGTTAGTATACGGTGAGCATAATTTAACATGAAGAAATCACATCTTTGTCCAAAAATCCCACAATCCACAACAGCAGAATTTCCACATCTTTTCTGCTGTGAAGCCCTTATTGGTGACAGGACTCTTGGAAGAGAGTTATTAGTCTGAAACATGGTCCTCTGCAAAACATCATCTCATTTTGACATGCTTGTTTTTTGTTGAGCTATCTTACATGTTAAATAATGAGTTTTAGGGATGCTTTTAAATGATTTGCATTACTTTCTAGAGATGCTTCCTACTGCTTCCAAAAGAATTTTTTTTTCCAAAATGTTAAACCAACACAAGACTTTTTGAAGAATCACTAATGTCATTTTTCCATCACCAGGCTAACACCCAAGCCCATGACCCTTATTGGACACTTCTTTGCTGTGGCAGTGTATGCAATCTACAGCAACTTCAAGTCTGAATCCTGGAGCACCAAACCCAGAGCTTTCTTCAAGAGCGGAGCCATCCTGTATCGAGCCTGCACAGTCATGTTTCCACTCATCTACTCTGAACTCAAGTACCTGGTATATTAGAGAGCTCCAGAGCAAGACCAAACTGAGTATCTTCCTAAAAGGATGCCTGTTGGCTTAAACACTCTTCCATTTTAACTGGTATACTTGGAGAACCGTGCTGTTTTTAGGTACATATTTGTCAGTTATACAATATTGTCATTGTATATGTTTCGATATGGACTTATTATGCTGTAATGCCTTGGTTGTGTTCCTGTCTGTGCTCACCCCCAGAGG